>NW_025743363.1:0-1524 GCF_021292245.1 Micropterus dolomieu | reverse complement strand
TCCAAATTAGTGTGTGGTGGATGTTAAAAACTATTTAATATCAAAGTGTGATTTTATTAATTTGCATATTTACCAGAGATTTTTTAATATGTTATGTTATTTTGATTTGTTAAAAGGTGTTCTGGAAATAGCTCACATTCTGGTTCTCTCTACACAACATTAGCTAGATGCAAAGTTTGGAAAGATGTTTGTGGGAAAGGGAGAGATGCTAATCTGCAGATGGGAATCATCGGTTATTCCAAAACTGAAACGGATTGCGGCTTTGGAGAAGGGGAGTGTAACCACTCTGTTGGATCAGAATCCAAACTGTAATGATGGTAAGTAATGATTAACTGCTTATATATATTATTGATCGGTTTTGATCAATGTTGACTGAAACTTTGATAGCCATTTCAACTTGAGCAGAGAGCATTAAATGACAAACATTCCCTAGTTCAACCTCCTCAGCTGTGAAATCTGTGATTGTAAAATTAATCTTGGGCTGTTGGTTTTACAAAATAAGTAATTCATCTTAGGCCTAAGAAATTGTGATGGGCATCACCATTTTGACATTTATCGAATAAGCAATGCATTAATTCATCAGTTGCAGGCATAATTGTAACCATCTCAACAATTATCTTGTGCTCTTATATTAAATAGATGAGAAGTGCTACACTATGCTGCAAGGCCTGACACACTTGCTTCTGCCAACTGCAGGAAGAGGTGCAGTGTCAAATCTGCTATTTCATATCTGCTGGACTTTGTACCGGTAAGTTTTATTTAGTTATCAAGTATGATCTTGTATCACTGATAATAACACTTAATGATCCTTAACATGTGCAGCATGTAAACAGTAATTTTTATATATAATTAATATAATATATAATTATATAATATAATATAATATATATAATTATAATAATTTTTTGAGAGTGGGTTTTTTGGCTACATATCTTTCCTCCGTTCTGACTCCCTGTACCCCTGTTATTGCATTTGTCACCTCCTTGTCTCCTCTCTCTTTATCTCCCTCCATCTCTTTTCACAATGCTAACATCTCTCTCTCTCTCTCTGAGTGGATGCGTGAGTGTGAGTTTGCGGAGCGAGTGAGTGTTTTCTAAACTTTTTCTGTGTTTCATGTCGGTTTAATGTGTTACTGTGTGTATTTCTAAGGTTAGTTGCTGTTGTCAGGTGTGTGTGTTTGTTTGTTGTCGGGCAGCGTTTCGCTGCTCGGCAGCATGGAGTTCTCCAGGCTGACGAGGAAACACGGACTTAAGATCTGTCCGGGTTTCCGCTGCTCCGTAGAGGAGTGTGCGTTAGCGGTGGCGGAGGTTGTCGGGGCCGGCAGTGTCAGATCTGCGGCCAGGATGAACGGGGCGGTGGTGATCTTTGTGGACGAAGTAAAAAAAGCTAACGCCGCCATCACAAGCGGTATTGTGGTGAATGAAACGTTCGTACCAGTGCTGCCTCTGGCCTCACCGGCCAGAAGGGTGATTTTGTCTAACGTCCCCCCGTTCATCAGAGATGAAGTGCTGGAGAGAGAACTCT
>NW_025743362.1:18295-19874 GCF_021292245.1 Micropterus dolomieu | reverse complement strand
CACAGCTTTGAGAGTCTGAGGGATGTGTTGACTTACAGTAGTTTATAAGCTGTCATTAGTTGTACACGCATTGCACATTAGGCTACATGGTTATACTCTGTAAGTGAAAAACAAGTTACAGTTACAGAATTCCTTATAGCAATGCAGTGTTATAAGGTACTTGGATGGAACGCAGCAGGTGATACAGCACTTGATACTTGACTTGGACTCTAGCTGAGAGACTTGTAAGCATCTCTGGTGACAATACATTCTAGTAAGAGTAGCAATAAATACTAGTAAGAGCTAATTGCACATATGGCATAAATGGAGTAAATACCTAGGGAAAGTAGTAAGAGTTAACAAAATTGTGCAATCAATACAAGAGAATTGTAAGGGGATAGAAGAAGAAGAGCACAGGAACTGCATGTTAGAGGTTAGGGGTTAGAGGTGTTATAAGAGAGAAAGTGTTCTCAGAAGAGATGTGTTTGCAGGGGTTAAGTTAGAGAGGGACGCCCCTGCCCTGATAGCATGCGGTAGCTTGTTCCACCATTGTGGCGTTACAGATAAGAACAGCCGGGACTGAAATTGCTTTGTGTGTAGGAATGGCAAAGCCAGGCGGCGTAAGCTTGTATTATTAAATTTACATTTATTCATTTAGCTAACGCTTTTATCCAAAGCGACTTACAATTGCTATTTATGTCAGAGGTCGCACACCTCTGGAGTAACTAGAGGTTAAGTGTCTTGCTCAGGAACATTGGTGGACGTGTCAAAGTTCGGAGTTGAACCTGGGTCTCTCACACCAAAGGCATGTGTCTTATTCTCCTTCGCCATCACCACCCACCTTTTTATGGAGTTTAGGTAGAAGGGTGCAGACCCAGTAGTCACTCTGCATGAAAGCATTAGTGACATGAGTCATTTTGGGCTGATCAAAAACCAGACGCACTGCTGCATTCTGAACCATTTGTAGGGGTTTCACTGCTCAACCTGGAAGACCCACTAGGAGGGCATTGCAATAGTCGAGGCGAGAGATAACCATGGCCTGTACCAGAAGCTGGGTGGCGTACTGAGTAAAGTAGGGCCTGATGTTTCTTATGTTGTATAGAGCAAAGCGGCACGACCGAGAGACAGCAGCAACATGGTCTAAAAAGGACAAAAAGGTAATTAATAATGTCCACCCTGGTTGGAATGATGGTTGAGAAGTCAATTTGTATTTTAATGTTATGGTGGATAGATTGGCTAGAATGACCAAGATTTCAGTCTTAGAGAGGTTTAGTTGAAGGTGGCAAGCCTTCATCTATGCAGATATATCCGAGAGATGGTGGTCTCGTCTGGCGGGAAGGACAGGTAGAAATCTGATGAATTATAATGACATACTAAGTAATTGTCATGACTGTACGTTAATTTTTGACTTTTGTAGAGTTTTCCATATTTATTTTCCGTAAAAATGGAAAACAAGTCTCAAAGTTTACTCTGTGCAGAGCAATGTTCTACACAGGTAGTACACTGAGTACTATTATAGTACACAAACTTAGATTTTGGATGTTACTGCATACATTGGCATTTTAATTAGATAAATTGTTTTTAGACTACTCCTCAAAAA
>NW_025743362.1:0-18275 GCF_021292245.1 Micropterus dolomieu | reverse complement strand
CGGAGGAGAGGCAGCCCCATCCGAGCCTCTCTTGCAGCCACGGACCACCACTTCAGCCCAGGTTGACTGATGTTTCGGAGTCGAGCAGGATGAAAGCCTGGGAAGGCTAGAGGGGTCCCAAAACACGGTGTTCTGGATGTTAGCGGTTGTGCTAAGAGAAACAATCTGTTTGGCTTGTACTGAAGCCACATCCATAAAGCCAGTCAGCAGGGAATCTTTCTCTTTGAGTTCCTCTGAAAGTCGTCGGATGTCTTCCATAAGGTCAGCAATCTTCTTGTTCGCTTTCTTAAGGAGTGTGCAGTCCTCATGGGGCAGAGTTATCTCAGCTAGCATAGTCACCGGAGCTTTGTTGCGATCAGTAGCGTTGATCGCATTTTTACTGTCATCTAGCTTAAAATCCATGTCGGATGACTAAAATCCTTAACCCACGTAAAACTTAAATAAAGTTAAGTTAAATAAAAAGGATATAAAAAATGTAACGAAAAAGAGTGGATTAAGACTGGATAAGAGTCCGGTTTAAGACGGAGCTTCCGACAGGTGGCTACAGACGCCAACGCATGCGCAGAGTGCAGATTACGTCAGAGATCTTGTGACAAGATGATGCAAGCAAAGGCCCTTTCAAAGTTATAAGAGAAAGTGTTCTCAGAAGAGATGTGTTTGCAGGAGTTAAGTTAGAGAGGGACACCCCTGCCCTGATGGCATGCGGTAGCTTGTTCCACCATTGTGGCGTTACAGATAAGAACAGCCGGGACTGAAATTGCTTTGTGTGTAGGAATGGCAAAGCCAGGCGGCGTACGTTGGAGGAGCGCAGTAAGCTTGTATTATTAAATTTACATTACATTTATTCATTTAGCTAACGCTTTTATCCAAAGCGACTTACAATTGCTATTTATGTCAGAGGTCGCACACCTCTGGAGTAACTAGAGGTTAAGTGTCTTGCTCAGGAACATTGGTGGACGTGTCAAAGTTCGGAGTTGAACCTGGGTCTCTCACACCAAAGGCATGTGTCTTATTCTCCTTCGCCATCACCACCCACCTTTTTATGGAGTTTAGGTAGAAGGGTGCAGACCCAGTAGTCACTCTGCATGAAAGCATTAGTGACTTGAATATGATTCGGGAGGCCATGGGTGGCCAGTGGAGGTAGCTGATTAATGGAGTGACATGAGTCATTTTGGGCTGATCAAAAACCAGACGCACTGCTGCATTCTGAACCATTTGTAGGGGTTTCACTGCTCAACCTGGAAGACCCACTAGGAGGGCATTGCAATAGTCGAGGCGAGAGATAACCATGGCCTGTACCAGAAGCTGGGTGGCGTACTGAGTAAAGTAGGGCCTGATGTTTCTTATGTTGTATAGAGCAAAGCGGCACGACCGAGAGACAGCAGCAACATGGTCTAAAAAGGACAAAAAGGTAATTAATAATGTCCACCCTGGTTGGAATGATGGTTGAGAAGTCAATTTGTACTTTAATGTTATGGTGGATAGATTGCTTGGCTAGAATGACCAAGATTTCAGTCTTAGAGAGGTTTAGTTGAAGGTGGCAAGCCTTCATCTATGCAGATATATCCGAGAGATGGTGGTCTCGTCTGGCGGGAAGGACAGGTAGAAATCTGATGAATTATAATGACATACTAAGTAATTATCATGACTGTACGCACAGTTAATTTTTGACTTTTGTAGAGTTTTCCATATTTATTTTCCATAAAAATGGAAAACAAGTCTCAAAGTTTACTCTGTGCAGAGCAATGTTCTACACAGGTAGTACACTGAGTACTATTATAGTACACAAACTTAGATTTTGGATGTTACTGCATACATTGGCATTTTAATTAGATAAATTGTTTTTAGACTACTCCTCAAAAACGTCAATTACAAACTTAAGGTGTTATGTTACAAAAAACGTTTAACAAATACAATATTTTGATAAATCAGTTTATAATAATTGGCTCTCATGGTGCTTATGGTGGAGAATTATTCAGAAAAAGCATCTCTTGTTCTCTCGATAGATATATTGATTCAAAAAGTTTAAAGACTATATTGTGCTTTGAATATATTCCCATTCATATCCCAAATATATTTTTTTGAATCGTTCTGTAACCCAAACAACTACATCAAGCTTCACTTTCATTTATTCAGGTTTCTGTGGGTAGCTGCAGCAGACACTGAACTGGGTGTACATGTCCTACATACAGGATTTAGCAGAACAAAAGATGAGGAGCTGAGGATAGTGATGGTGGGGAAGACTGGTAATGGGAAGAGTGCCACTGGAAACACCATTCTGGGACGACAGTGCTTTGAATCAAAGTTCAGTGCAAAGTCCATGACTGTAGACTGTGCAAAGAGCAAAGCTGAGGTGGATGGGCAACAGGGTGCCGTCATTGACACCCCGGGCCTGTTTGACACCAGGTTTGGAATGAATAAAACAACTCAAGATATGAGGCAGTGCATCTCTTTTGCTCCTCCTGGACCCCACGTGTTCCTGGTGGTCATCAGGTTGGGCAGATACATTGAAGAGGAGAAACAGACGGTGCAAAGGATTCAAGAAATCTTTGGCTGGCCTGCAGACAGATACAGCATGGTTCTCTTTACTGGTGGTGACCTTTTAGAAAACACTATTGAGGAGTTCTTGGATGAAAGCTCAGACCTTCAAGAACTAGTGGCCTGATGTAAGGACCAGTACCATGTCTTCAACAACAAGGAGAAGAAGAATCGCTCTCAGGTCACTGAGCTGCTCCAGAAGATCAGAAATATAGTAGGAACGGAGGAAGCCACTACACCAACAAGATGTGAGGAGAAACAACGCATCCTGAAAGAGAAGGAAGAGCAAATACAGAAAGAAAGAGAGAAACTTGAAAGGAAACTTCAAGAAAAATATGAAAAAGAGATCAAGAAAATTAAAGAGCAACTCCATGCTGACAGAGAGAGGGAGAAGAAAGAGAGAGAGGAGGAGAGAAAAAGGGAGAAGGAGGAGATGAATGAGGAAAGAAAGAGGGAGAGGGAAGAGCTAGAAAGACAGAGACAGAGAGATCGTGATGACAGAGAGAGGGAGATGAAAAAACTAACCGAACAGCATGAGAAAAAAATTGAGAGAGGAAAAATAAAAGTTGCAGTCCAGATTTGAAAAGGAGGCCAGGAAGGAAGCTGATGAGTTTAATCCATTATATCCTCTGGTTCTAGCTGGTGAAGCTATAGTTGGAGGAATCAAACAACTTGGAAAGGATCTTGTAAGATTGTCCAAGTGAGTGGTCATAAACGCAGACTGTTTAACTACAGAGGAACCCTCCAGATGCTCACACACAAGAACAAAAAAAGTTATTATTATTTCATCCACAGAAATATATTCACAATTTCTCTTTCTCCATTATCTGAGTGAATGATGAAGCTAATTTTATTTGTTGAAGGTTAAGTCACTCATCATGACACAGTCTGAAATTATCATTTAGCGTTCTTTTTACATGAGTATGTGAATATGGCCTAAGGAGATATTTAATGTGTATATTAACATTTGACAGTGTAATGTGTTTGCATGTCAATAACATTTTAACTAAGTTTTCTTTTTTATTGTGTTATTTTATTTATTGTGTTTTAAATCACTGCACTTTGGTTTTCTGCAGGCTAATAGTACATTATTTGATTTGTCATACACTATGTGTGTGTTTGTGTTTAACTGAACTAGAAATAAAGATGTGAGACCAAAGACCAAACCTTTGTCAAATTGTCCAATCAAGAGTTCAAAGGTCACAGGTAAATGATTTTCAGGAACTTGGTGTCTTACACTGACCTAATGGCAAAACGTTTGTTCCATGCACGGGACTGGGGCTCGTTATAAAAAACTATATATATTATTAAATATATTAACAATATATTTAGACATGTTAAAAATACACGTGACTGCATAAGGGGATGACTAAATAGTTGGAATTAAAACCTGCAGTAACAGGGTTTTTTTTTAACACTTTGGCAGCAGAAACAAGTTGTGGACACAAAACTGATGTATAGTCACCTTCTATATAATACTAAAAACTTAATAGCAAGTAGCTGCTTATTTACACATGATTATTCGTTTGGAGTTGTGTTTCTGGCCACCTGACAAATAGTATTCACTCTTTTTTAGCTCTGTTTTTGGTTTCTAACAATCTCCTGAAGGAAATATCTGGAGCTATCTTAGCTGCTAAATGCTCCACTATGTTCACAAAGTGTGTCTGTCAGCTTTTTGGTGCTTAGCTGGTAGTGTACAATGAGTTTTTAAAGCTTTCTCTCTGAATGTACTGCCTGCTGCAGTACTGTGAGAGTGAATGAAAACAGTAAAGCTGGAAGCCGGACAGCTAAAAAATGAGCTGAAACTCATTATAAAACACTTTTCTTCTCAGTCATTCAGGTCATAGTTATCCAAGTCAAGGGCAACTGGACTTGGTTGAAGATACTGGAAGACGTTTCGCTCCGCATCCAAGGGACTCAGTTCTGACTGACTGGTAGGGAAACTCAGCTATTTAACCTCAGTGGGGTCGTTTGCCAGGATTGTTGATGCTGCTGGTTCGTTAGTGTTCCTGGTTGTTGTAACAGTCATTAAAGTCGTTAGGACTACCCGAGGCCAAGACTGAACGACCATCGTTGGTATCTTCACCTGAGGCCAATAGGTTGCGTTTGTTGAGTTTCCTGGGAAGTGATGAAAGGACAGCATTGTAAGTGGGGGATAAGTGGTGGCGTAGACCCCCTCCCCTGTTCAATGACGACTTCTCAACTGGTGTAGATGGCTTCCTTGACACCTCTTTCAAACCATCCATCTTCTCTGTCTAAATGGTGGTCCTCAAACGAGTGTCCTCTGTCCTTCAGATGTAAGTAGACTGCAGAGTCTTGACCTGAGGAGTTGGCCCTTCTGTGTTGAGCCATGCGTTTGTGCAGTGGTTGTTTAGTCTCCCCAATATACAGGTCTGTGCATTCCTCACTGCACTGGACCGCATACACTAGATTGCTTTTCTTGTGTTTGGGTGTGCGGTCTTTGGGGTGGACCAGCATCTGTCTTAGTGTGTTCTTGGGTTTAAAGAACACACGGATGTTGTGTTTGTTGAAAATCCTCCTGAGTTTCTCTGATACTCCAGACACGTATGGAATCACAGTGTTGCGTTGCGTTTGACCTTCTTTTCCTCCTCCCCTGTAGTTTTGTTCTTCTTGGATCATGTGGCTGTTTTCACAAAGGTCCATTTAGGGTATCCACAGGCTGTAAGGTGGTTCTGTTCCTTCTCTCTGGCTTGGGCGCTTGTTGATATGTTTTCCGCTCTGTGGTGCAGTGTTCTCATGACCCCTAGCTTGTGCTCCAGTGGGTGGTGGGAATCGAAGAGTAGGTATTGGTCTGTGTGTGTGGGTTTTCTGTAAACACCAATTTGCAGGCTCCTGTCCTCTTCAATGTCTACAGCACAGTCCAGGAGGGCCAAACTGTTGTTGTGAACATCTTCTTGTGTGAACTTGATGTTAGCTCTCGAACTTTGTTTAAAGGAGACCTATTATACTGCTATTACCAACTGTCCCTGTTTTAGTGCATATCATAACGGCCAATATACGACATATATTGACTGAGAGGAGTTATGAAAGCAGATCGTTACTACAAGTCTGTTGTTATTGACAAAAGGTTGGTACAAATTGTCAAGATCTGTTGAGGTTAACATTAAAAACTTAATGATTATCATTGAAAAGGACAAAACAGAGATAGAAAGACTATACGTGTACACATAATTGTGTAATTTATAAAAGCAATACTTGAAGGAGAGAAACATGTATACAAAAACAATAGTTCACCTCGCCATGACAACAGCATTCAGTAAAAACTCAAAACTTTTTTTTGAGGTGCATCTGGTTAACCTGCTAGGATGAATTTATAAAAGTAAAGCACGTGAACATTAAATTTAAAATGGCAGACTTCCTATTGGGTTTAGGGCAGTGCATAAGACACTGAAGATGTGACATGTGCCTCAGTCTAGACACAGGACTGTTACTGACAGTTACTGAACAGTATGTTCTGTTTGTATAGGCTACTATATATGTACATACCACAAAGAGATGCAGTTTCACTTCAGTCCTGTTTGTGCAGTATTTCCTGCAGTTTGAAAGAACTACTGCCATTTCTTGTAAATGGTGGAAGGAGGGGTGAGCAGCAGTTGAAATGTGGAGCTATCTGATAGTATAAGCAGCATACTGACTAGTGCTGAGCAAGCAGCAACCTGCAGGTTTGAAAACAGAGCAGATAGGTGATTTTAGCATTATTTCCAAAATTAAACTACTAATAAGTCCATCTGCTGATCATGAAATTTGTTACTCAGTTATAATCGACCTGATATGATTTATGCAAATCATTTGGTAACTTCATATGCACGTCAGCATAGATATTTTTACAGATTAATAGGTCAAACAAGGTTAAAACTGCTGTGTACATTTTCAGTTTACAAAGTCCATTGAAAAGTCTGTGACAGCCATCCCACAATTATAAGCCCCGAAGACGCCTCCTCTTTGTCCCATCTCTACTTCATTCTTCATAACACAGGTAGATTTGCAGTCAGTCTAATAATATTAATACTGCTTATAATCAATTATTTGGGCGGGTGATGTCGCTGTGGATAAGACACATGCTTTCGGTGTGAGAGAGCGGGGATTGAATTCACTGTGAGATACCAATGTGTCCCTGTGCAAGACACTTAACCCCTAGTTGCTCCAGAGGCGTGACACATATAGCAATTGTAAGTTGCTTTGGATAAAAGCGTCAGCTAAATGAATAAATGTATGTATGTATTTATGTATGTATGTATGTATGCATGTATTTCTTCATGAGCTCTTTGTGACACATCAGAAGCATTAATGTGCTGCATAAATTGTCACTGTCAAAGTTACTAGAGCTTGATGATGCGCTGATGATGCAGGATAACACTTGCCACAACTGTTCAATCAACGTGTTACCCGTCAGTCTGTATAACTTTGTTTTCTCCTCTTGGTTCGTTGGTAAGAAGTCAGTGTGAATATTAACTGGACCAGAGCTAAAATGCAAAAATGTATCAATTTTTTTCTCTTGGTCCGGACCAGATGAACCGGACTTCAACCTGTCTGCTGTGTGAAATGTGTGAAAAAAAGCACCCACTATATAAGGACCAACTAGAGGTCCATGCCGGCACCTCAGTGTTTTCATCTAACAACTTTGACACTTTCACAGTGTATTTTCAGTTCATGAATGTTAATTGTAACATTTTGGTTGCCTAAAAATATCTGGCTCAGTGTTCGGCTGTCCTAAAAGACACTAAGGAGTCAGCTGGTTATTCTTTCCTGTAAGTACATTTAGCTTTAATCTTGTTTCTCACTAGCCAAATTTAACATCCTAATTAAAATCACAGCTAACGTGAATTACTGATGCACCTCGTCAGTGTTGGGAAAGCTACTTGGAAAATGTAGTGAGCTAAGCTACTAGCTATTCTACGCTAAATGAAGCTTCACTACACAGAAACTACCTCCCAGTGAAATGTAGCAAGCTAAGTTACAGCAAAGTAGCTTAGTTACATCTAAGCTACTTTTAATTTTTTTTATATTTTATAGTTAGGTCATATATATATATATATATACACACACACTCACTCACACACACACACACACACACACACACACACACACATTGAACCAACTTCATTCCACAGACTCTAAAAACTAATTCAAGTAACATTTAGTCATTACTTAAATATATATATTGTTGTGAATTAAAAAATCAAGTTCTGAGATACTGTTAGACTTTTTACTTGTAATTGTTATTTTATTGAGCTTGGATGACACACAAATTATGCCTATTGATTCAATATAATATCATGACTTGTCAGCGTTTAACATTTTCAGTTAATCAAAAAATAATTAAATTTACTGTTAACGTATAATACAATTTGTTGACATGTAAAGGGCCCACAATTTCCCTCTCTTGCATGTGCAGGCATGTTCAAGGCAGACGAGTGACCACAGGGCCACAGCTGAAACTCATTTAAGCATAATGTTTTGAATGGTAAGTAATTTTATGTTTAATTACACATTATTTGCATTCGCTCAGGATTCTGTTGGTGATAGCCTACTGTAACCGAATACCGAAATCTGGAAGTCCTTACTCTGAAATTAGAGCAGTGTTGATAGTACAGTCTGTGTGCCGAGTTAAAGTTAGCTAGTAGCTGTAGCCTGTCACTGACTGAGTAGGCTCAAATGCGGGAGTAATAGGTGGCCAGGCAGCCAGGGAAAATGTCTTGGCAAGCTAACTTAATATGGGATTACCCATAGACATATATAGAGGTAGACACCCTATTGGCCGCTGGGCACAAGAAATGCGGCCGCCATCTTGGACCGGTTGTTGCGCAGCTGAAGAAAGCAAGATGCCAGAGCACTGTGCAGCATATTCATGCTCAAATCGGCGGACCATCGCAAACAGGGTTCGGGGATTACTTTTCACAAGTAAGATATAACATTACTGTACTATTGGTTGTATTTTGTGAATAGATTATTACCAGAGAGTTGAGAAGGAGCAAAGGATCTTGAACTGAGACTTGAATCAGAAATTAAATTAAATCATATTCCATATTTGTATATTAAGGTTGCTTTGTTCTTATTTTCTTATTCTTATTCTTATTATTATAATAAGGTGCTGAGAACTGCAGAGAGGGTAATGCGCCGAGCTTCAACAGTGCAAGCTCCTAAGGTGTCGACAGTCACACACATCATCCTGAAGGAGATTGGAACGGAGGACGTTTTTCTGCTTGGGGAACACACTGAGGAGACACAGTTTGGCATCAACAACAATCATTCTGACTTGCTGGCATTGGTTGTGTCTGTGTTTCTCAGGATAAGGCTGCACCACATTGCCAAACTCACCTCTCTTGAACTGCAGAAAGGGAGCACGAGAAAGAAGCTCTGCAAAACAGTCGGTTTTAGCTCATGCAAAGCTTTCTTGTGTGTCTGAGTGTGTGTGTTGGGCTACTAAATGTCAAGGGCTGGGAGGAGATGGATGCAGAAGAACGTGTTAGTACAGTGTGTGTGTGTGACAGAGAGGGACAAATATAAAAAGCTTCAAGTAGACTCTAATTTAATTTAATCATATATTGTTTGTTTGTTAATCATATATTGTATTGGCTCAACTTATTAAAATATCTGACTTTACTCTCACTATCTGTTTCTGCTTCTCTATCATATTTATAGTGTGTGATTTGCAAAATACCTATCATAGCCTGCATCACATATCATAGGGTGACCAGACGTCCCCGGCTTCAGGGACAGTCCCCGTTATTGGCTGCCTGTCCATGCAGAACAAAACTCTGAATAGAAGTAATAGTATTAATTTAAAATAGAAAAAAATTGATAGTCAAACTGGAAATGTCCCCGTTTTTTCCCCCTTTTTGGGGATTATGTTCCCAGTTTTGATCTCGGACGTGTGGTCACTTTATATCATATATCAGAATATTCTATTACTGTTGAGCCCACTATGAATATTAAAATACGCCGAACCATGTATTCTGTGTCATAGCTACATGTATGACCTTTGCGTGAAAATCAGTTCAGTATTCAGTGAGTTATGATTAATTAAATGCGCTGACAGCTCATTACACCTGCCAAACAGATTACACTGAGTGGTGACCGGTTCAAGATGGCGGCCCCACGGCTCGTGTCTATGGGATTACCCATTAGCCACCTCTCCAGTTAGCATGTAGGCTAGCAACATTTAACTACAAGTATCTACGTTAGCCAGTTAGCTGGCTAAGAAATAAATACTAAAGATAACTCGCTAACACACAACTTAACTCTTGCAGAGATCAACTTAATTATTAAGTTCATGTTACCTAGAAATGTGTTTTAATGTGGCCAAAAAGCTTCTTCGCCTAACTTAAAACATTATGTTGGATCAACTTAAATACTTGCATTCATGTTGACAATTATTAAGTTCATGTTACCTAGAAATGTGTTTTATTGTAGCCTAAAAGGTAATTCATCATACTCACAAATACAAAACATTGCTTTGAATTCATGTAATTCTGCCAGCAGTCTTAATTAAAAAATTCTAGTGGAAAACGTTACATTATTTTTTTTGTTGACCCAATGTTTTATTTTTTAGAGTGCAGTAGCAATAGAACAAAGACTAAAAACCTGCTCCAAACAGTGTGTGTGTGTGTGTGAGAGAGAGAGAGCTAAATTAAACACACAGAAACTCTCCAACTTAGTGCCATATTGCACCTAAATGTATTTCCTCATGCAACAGAGAACCATTGTTGTTTGTATAAAGTAACTTAATTATCACATTATTATATATTTTAATTTTTTATATATGTCAATTTGTGCTCTGTCAACATTGCAATCTAAACAACCTAAACATGGGCAAGAAAGAGAGAGAGAGATCTCATCTCATGGAAGCAGGTTTCTGCCACTACATTTACAGTCTCGTTCATTCAAATCTCGTTCATTAAAATTAACTAATTTTTTTTTTGAGTCATTTCGTTCATTTTGTTCATTTGAACTAGGCTGGTTATTGCGGCGCTGCAGCCCTCTAGTGGGCGATTAAAAAACAGCGCCGTTCTCAAACACGGAAGGCTGCCTGGCTTGCTTAATTTGACAAAGTATAATGCACAAATTCACTTCTTGATTACTGTATGTCATCATTATATAAACCCCCCTGGGCCCACAACCAAATTCAAACCATGTAAATACCACAGCAATATGTTGTCTATATGCAATCCACTACTCCGCCTAAATCCTTCCATTTTCACAATCTTTCTCGAGTATACAACCAGACCAGACATATAAAGGCTTATGTATATAATTACTATCATTATCTCCAAAGTGCTCATTCATACAGCAGCCTAACGTCCCTATCCATGAGTAAAATATTAATATCAGATTTGCAGTAAATATATTGAAGTAATAAGCTTGATACACTATATGATTAAACACACTCTTATTAAAATTCAACCAATTTAATAATAATCTGGATCAAGCCACCAAGTTCTGAAAGAACTCCAGCACAGAGAGAGGAACAAAGAAATATTAACACATTATATAAACGCAGCAGTTTGGCAGTTCTGGACGCAGAATGGGCCACATCAGGTCCGGATTCTGCAGACAGAGAAACACACATGAGCACATTGCTCTCAAACACTGCAGGTTGTTCACCAGTCAGGAGCTGTGAAACAACAGTTGGTAAATAAAAACGAAAAGTTACGTTGCGTTCTCTGGCGGACCTGGATCAGCTGTTAGCTGTTTACAGAGCTAACGCTAACATTGCTACGTGGCTGTGTTTTAATGTTTTAATGACCGGGTCTGTTTGTTTTGGAGAGGAGACAACCTCGGAGGTAATTCGGCTCCAGGTAACCCTGTCAGGGCTCTGAAGTGGACCCAGAACAACTCTCATCAGCTGTCAGCTGTAATGTTAAACACTAGCAGGACTAAAGTTACGGTGCAGCTGTGTTAAAACTATAATTTAGCACAACACCACTGCGCTGTAATAATGTTATGCTTTATAATTAACAAAATAGCTAAATAATGTCAGTCCAGGGACTGTTACCTGACAGCCGACCTGCCGCTCATTCAAAAAAACAAGATGGCGACAGCCAAAATGCCAAACTATGGGCTTCCACAACCCAGTGGGTGGTGTCACGGTGGCTACGTCCACTACATTGATACAGTCTATGGTGCAAACAGAGGGGGATCATGACTGATGTTTTATGTTAATATTGAATAATTTTTTCAATATTTATATAATTTCCAACAAACATGTGTGCATTATTTCCTGCAGTTTGAAAGAACTGTTGCAATTTCCTGTAAATGGTAGAAGGAGGGGAGAGTAGCTGCTTAAGTGTGTTATTGGAGGGCAAAAGCGAAATACTGACTAGTTTTGACAAACCATCAACCTCCGGGTCCAATTTGGTTTTCTTTTTTAATCTTTTTATTTGTGTGTAAAATATTGAACTATTAAATTTTCTAAGCTAATTGGAAGAATGGGTCAAAGATTTCATGTCAAAAATGCATAAACAATTTTTTGTTACCATTGATCGGATGCAAATGAAAATTAATTCACTGCCTTCTTTAGTATTAAATTTCAAGGTATTAAATAAGTAATTTAAACATTTATAAAGAAAGAATTTGTGAAAATTCACATATTTTGGTGCTTACAGTATAATTTATTTCTAGGTCCATAAATCTTTTACCCTCCTTTCTGTTTCTACATGGGTACACAGTAAGTGTTGTACTGATATCTCATGTACAAAATATTAACACTATCAAAAAAAGAGTCCATCCTCACCTTGTCCATTATCACCTGGTACGCTGCTGCCACCGCCAGGGACAAAGGCAGGCTGCAGCTTATCATTTGGTCTGCAGAGAAGGTGATTGGTTGCCACCGTCCATCTCTACAGGACCTTTACGTCTCTAGGACTCTAAGGCGTGCAGGAAAGATTGTGGCTGACCGCTCTCACCCTGGACACAAACTGTTTCAGACACTCAGACAGGAGGCTGCGGTCCATCAGGACCAAAACCTCGTGCCACAAGAACACTTTCTGTCCAACTGCAGTGGGCCTCCTCAACAAGGCCTGGGTCCCCATTGTCAGTGACTCTCATGCCCGCCCCCCAACACACTGTGTCCACTGCACTAATTCTTTTATGCTTAATTTTTACACATTGCTTGTTAATATCCTGTAATATCCTGTATATTTTTTGCATTCTTTTTTCCCCATTAGTATTATTGTATTATTTTATATACTTATATATTTATTTGTATATATTTTTTTTTTCTAAAGCACCAAGGTAAATTCTCGTATGTGAAAATGTACCTGGCATTTTCTGATTCTGAAATAAACGATTGATACGTGACTTGACATTTGTAAATGTTTGAAAGCAGTGTATTAAATATGTTGAATGAACATATTAAATCACTGTTAATCAAGCTGCATAAAATATGTTGGGCTGAACAGGCGGACTATTTTGAAAGTAAAAGCAAAACCTGACAAACAAGATTTTCTTACGTTATGCAGCCTTGTGCTGTATAATGACAAATAAACAACCTTATACCTTGAACCTTGTACCTTGTATGTGATCATCAGGAAAAACAACTGGGACGTAATTATCAAGACTGTATGCATAGTTAATAATTAACTATCAACAGTAAAGATATTCAACCATAGGTCATGAAGGCGTTCTTGAGAAAGGTTAATGCTTGATCACTTCCAATACAATATCTTGATAAATGAATGTAGAACAACTGGTTGTCATGGTGATTTATGGTGGGGCATTTTTCAGATCAAGAGTCTCTTGTTCTCTCAAGATATATTGATTCACAATGTTTAAAGAATGTATATTGTGTTTTGAAGATATTAATGGTTTTTCCTGCATAGAGAATTATGAGGCAGAAGAAAAAACAAAACAAAATAATAAATAAAAGTGAGAGGCAGTCTTACTTAAAGGTAACAGTACAATTGGAGGGACGAGCAGAGCAGAGAGAAAAGTGTCAGGTTAAACACACACACGCCCAATTTGATGATCAGTCGACTATAGGCAAGACGTGACAATTCTGACCTCTATAAATATCTTTTTTTGTGTGAGACTATATTAAAGAGACACACTATTCTAATTCATAAAAAAAATAATAACAAACTGGATGAAGCCATAAAGTTCTTAAAAGAACTAAGAGAAAGAAATACAAACATAAAAATGTACCAGGTCTTGAAACAGAATGGGGCACCTCCAGCGGCAGCACTCATGTCTATGTAAGCCTGATCGTCAGACAAACCCAGGATAATGTGCTTCATTACCTGTTGTAATCAGCTGGTTCATTTGTTCTGAAGAGGAGGAGAACTCTTAAAGATCTAAACTTAGACCAATCAGAAATGCACTGCAAAGGGGCGCTTGGAAAGGGAGGGGTGAGTGGTTGATCAGCCATAGGTTGCAAATCACAAACCTCACCACTAGATGCCACTAAAACTTACAGCCTACACTGAACCTTTAAAATACAATCCTTTTTTTAAAATTAACTTTTAAATGCTTCAAAAACATGAGGAAATCCACATTTCTGTAAATAATATTCTGCCAGCAACATCAAATAGTTTTACAAGACATTCAGTATATCAGTAGGTATTTGATGTTCTCAGTCTCAAACAGAGCTTAACCATGTTGTGTGACATGCTTCAGCAAAAACAAATACTAATGGGATATAAAGTTGCAGATGAACATTTAATATTCAGGAATTCACATCGACTGAACTGCAAGAGGATCCTGAAGTATGAAGGAAAGCTTAAGTCATATTTAAACATCTTGCTGTTTGTTAACTGTGTAAATGAACACATTGGCTTTTATGTTGTATTTCATCTGGCTGATCTGGCTGGTAACACCTCCATCTCATTTTGCAGCAGGAAAAACCCTGATATTCCCATCTATATAATAATGAAACTGAAACTTCCACATGGAGCTTCAGTTTCACTTTTATTGTATAACCACTGCAGCTAGATGTGGGTGTGGTTCGGGCCATTTTAAAGAGGGCAGCAGCAGCCAGTCTGAACTCAGTGTCTTCACTTCATCTGCGATACTTCGTAATCTTCAACTCAAACATGAGCAGCAACTATTACAACACGAGCAGCAACTTAGGTATGTTATGATACTATATGATATGTATGGATGTTTTAAAGTGTAATTATTTGATGGTGATATTGAAGCGATCACAGCTAACTGTGATTCCACCGGCGTCGCCAGGTCATTTTCCCGAATGTTTGAATATTTTGACTGAAGCACCGAATAGCTTAGAAACATTTTTAAAAAAATCTGTATTAATATGCAATAATCATCATGACGCAGCCTGTCTTGCAGGAGGCTACTCGCGATAATATTGCTACATTATGTTTGAAATTCACGTAACGTGACCACAGGATCCAGGATGCTTTCCTTCGGAGCGGCTGTGAGCTTAACTTTATCAGAGGTGCTGAAGTAAGCATTTGTATGGATGTGTAGTGAGATTTCTGTCTGATCACAAGTGTTTTCAGTTTCCGTTTTTCACCTCTGATGACCGCGGTGAAGAGAAGTGCGCTCGTCTCATCCAGTACAGTGTCTTCCATATGACTCAATGTTCAGATTAAAGAACAAGATCTATTTTTCTCCAAGACATTTAGAAGTGGAATTGTACGTTTCTGGTAGAGTCCAGGAGTTTCTAACTGAATTAAAGTGAATTAATTTATCATTGAGGTGAAAAGGTGCTACATGCGCATTTGAAGACTTTAGGCTACTTCAGTCGTGCAATACAGGAGAACCATATCTGACAGCAATACAGAATGCCTTTTTTATATTTTGAATTATCGCCTGTCCCCTGAATTTAAATTTGTTTAAATTGTTTTGGCTGTTGTTGTATTTACTTCTGTTTGATTTGATTTATTTGATCCCACATTTATTGTATAATTTAATTTAATTCAGCTAACAGCTTAATTTGCAATTGCATCCATATTTCGTTATATGCAGGGACAGTTTAGATTTAAAATGTACTGGTATAATGTGTTTTTCTAGGCTGCAGGGTTCATAATTTAGCAGTATTGATATTTGTGAATGTGCTGCACTCCTTCCATCACCAAGTGCTGCCTTTAAGTAAGTTGCGCCGGCTGACTATAGAGAACTGACATATATACTACTTTTTTTTTTTGTGCAAGTTAAACTACGTCCCAGTGTCTTCTCAATTCTCTGACTGCAACATACACATTTTACACAATTAGAAAATGAAATTCATATTTTATAGCTTTATAATAATCATGCCTTTAATGTCTATGCTTACTTTCTTTGATTGGGAGACACCTTAGCACTTTTGCATTGTTATTTATATTCAGATAAATGTCTGTTTTATTAAAATATAATACAATTCATCGCATCTTTGAAAAAGTAGAATAGATATAGCAGGTTACAGAAATTAGACTTAATGCAATCTGGCTTCACTGTGGCATGACGTCCACATATGTGGACAGTTGGTTTTTGGTATATAAAAACTACATTTTAATTTATAAAACATAAACATGTTAATAACACTTTACGTACTACTTTTTTTTTTTTTTTACCTTGATTGACCCCCTTGAATAAAAGTCTTTCACAGATAGTGCTAAACTTCACTGGTCACCCTTTCCTGTTCTCCGCTGCATTTACCTGCAGCTTACGCTCTTTCGCTCAATAACATTCACTATACACAGAAAAAACATATCAAATGTAGCCCACACAATGTAACATTCATGTAAATCGAATTATGTTCATCACATAAGGCTTGCTTCCTGTTGCCAGAAGGTGGTGCTAAGACTATGACTCAGTAGTGGCACGTCACATAGTGGGCCGACTGGACAATGTACAGTCCAGTTATAACAGCTTCCTGTTTCATAGTGAAACATGAAAATCGTCTATCTTGCCATTACCTGTGCTTTCCTCCTGCGCAGGTTAACCAGAAAATTGTTTCCTCTTACATTTTATTATTACTATTATTATTACTATTATTGTTTATGCCATATATAGACTGTTTTTTTTATACCTTAACCTTTCCTTCTCCTGTACTCCTTATGTTAGTCCGTCCACATTTACTAGGGTTTAGGTCAGAGCTGTGAGATTGTTTAATGTTTTCCCCCTCTTGTTGTTCGTCTCCTCTCCTTGAATGTTTATTCAAGGCCGGGAGAGGATCTCTGTTCCTCAAAACATAGGAACCTACACTGTGTAAACGATTATACAACCCTTTGCTCTGGGCCAGACGCCCGAAGCTGCCCTAGGCGGCAGGTCTCTGGACAAGCTGTATATGTGTTATAGTACTTCTCTGTTTCTAAAAAGCAATATACTATTTCCATGACAGCCAACTTCCTGTTGAGTTTAGGACAGGGCATCAGGATGCTGAAAATGTTACATGGACCTAAACATTTTTGCACATCTAGGTGAAATGATGAGGGCAACTTCATTGAAATTTTGAAATTTATTAGGGGGCGCCCGTACCACACCAAAGCCTGACCCTTTTCAGATAATAAGTAACCGTCACCAGCTCTGTAGCAAAATACAGTATATTTACTTTCACAAAGGTCACGCTCAACAGCCTTACTCTAGACACCAGACTGAACATTATGTTCTGTTTATATAGGCTACTACAAATGTAGTTTCACTTCTGTCCCAGGCGTGCAGCATTTCCTGCAGTTTAAATTTTTTTTTCTGAAAATGGTGGAAGGAGGGGTGAGCAGCCATTGGAAGTGTGGCATTATCTGAAGGCACAAACAACATACTGATGAGTGCTGGCCAAACAGCAACCTCTGGGTCTGAAAAGTGAAGACAATGGGGAAATGCATTAAACAAAAGAAGCGCTGAATGCACAGTAGGTTAGTAACCTGATAGTTTAGTAAACATGTTTGGCTCAGCATTGGCCATTAACATTAGTTTGCTTCTTGCTTTAACTACGACCTACAAGAGATTAACTCCCGACTGTCGTTTGTTATGAAAAGATGAATGAACGTTTGTTTACTTGCCAAACTTGTGGTGGTCAATTAATGTAATCATTTACGTCCCGCTGGCTGCCATCATGTCAACTGCTGTAAACAGGTTACAGGTTTATTGTTTTTCATGCAACATTACAGTTTTATTTAGTTAATGCTGCACAGCTTTGAGAGTCTGAGGGATGTGTTGACTTACAGTAGTTTATAAGCTGTCATTAGTTGTACACGCATTGCACATTAGGCTACATGGTTATACTCTGTAAGTGAAAAACAAGTTACAGTTACAGAATTCCTTATAGCAATGCAGTGTTATAAGGTACTTGGATGGAACGCAGCAGGTGATACAGCACTTGATACTTGACTTGGACTCTAGCTGAGAGACTTGTAAGCATCTCTGGTGACAATACATTCTAGTAAGAGTAGCAATAAATACTAGTAAGAGCTAATTGCACATATGGCATAAATGGAGTAAATACCTAGGGAAAGTAGTAAGAGTTAACAAAATTGTGCAATCAATACAAGAGAATTGTAAGGGGATAGAAGAAGAAGAGCACAGGAACTGCATGTTAGAGGTTAGGGGTTAGAGGTGTTATAATAATAATAATAATAATAATCCTTATTTGTAGAGCACTTTTCAAAAACAAGTTACAAAGTGCTTTAACAAGTGTAAAGAATAATACAAAAAAAAAAAACAAGATAAGAGCATGAAAAATTAATATAAAATTAGTAAAATACAATAAAATAAAAGGGATAAAATAAAGTCAAATAAGATCGGGAAAAGCTCTCCTATAAAAGTATGTTTTAAGAAGG
>NW_025743361.1:1969-3219 GCF_021292245.1 Micropterus dolomieu | reverse complement strand
ACCACACAGCACCCAAAGAGGCACCCAACGCCAGCAGCCCAGGTATTCATCAATCCACACGGGGAGTATCCACGGCCGAAACAAAGTCAGCTCACTCCTCAGTAAACTAACAACCTTTGGCAACGGCAACAAACGTGCAGCACACCAGCCCAGACGCATCTGTACTCCCAACAGGAGAAGACAGAAAACCCAAATGAGTCTACCACACAGGCTTAAAAAAAGGCAGCTCTCCACCTCCCACAATCAAAGGGGATGAGCCCCAGGTGTGCTGGTGCACCTTCCCATGCACAGGTAAGAGGGAGGGAAAAAAAACCTCATCCTGCCACACTAACATCGCTGTGCTGACATTGAAATAAACACAAATAATGTTAGTTACTGAAAAGCAGCCAGCGAGCTAACGCCGATGTAGCACGTCGGCTAAATGCAGCAAATGCAATGTTATCATGTAAGGAGCATGGATTAGTTCAACCTGCAGCTGATAAAACTAGTACTGTAACGTTGCAGTGGGATTTTACCTTAGTCTCCAGCATGTTATGTGAAGCTGTCACCCTGTCTGTCTAGCTGCTGTCACATTGCCTTTTTTTCCGAGAATATTGTGCCAATATGCTGGCTGGCTGTGCTGTATGAGCAGAGAACATTGAAGTAACAGAGCCTAACAATGTCTGTGTGAAAAGCCACAGCCGTTATGCTAGTGTTTCTACGTTTATTGTGGGATCTCTGTAAGAAAGGGGTTGATCATGCTCGCTCATGAGTTAAAGCCTATGGTTCAAGCATGCGTACGAGCACTCAGGTGGTTGCAATCTTAAAACCGCACTGCTAGTGGCCCCTGAAAACTACATATTGCCCCTTTAAAATCTAGAATAATCTAATGTGGTTATGTATGTAATTATAACAGTGTTGTTATGTCAGTGTGTGTGTATTTTTGTTTTAACACAGTGCAGTAAACTCACACACTGAAGGAGAGGGGAAATCCTCATGTCCTTTAAGAGCACAGGAGATGATGTCTCTGGGATAAAACTGATGTTTATAAGAAGATGTCTCAACGCTTTCCATTTTCTGTCCATTCTTGAACCAGACGTAGGAAGAATGATCAGGTAGACGACAGCTGCTGTAACAAAGCAGCTCTGCCTCAGTATAATTCTTGTAGACTGTTGATCTGATCACCTGCACCTGGAGATCTGGATCTGTGAAGAAGAAACAGAAATATTTGTTCTTTATGTGGAACTGAATCACACACAGACAGACACAGA
>NW_025743361.1:0-1949 GCF_021292245.1 Micropterus dolomieu | reverse complement strand
TGTGAGGGATTCTGCCACTGAAGACTACGTTCAGGACTGAACCAGAATTTAGATCTGATATATGTGTAATAACTGTTGTAAGTACAAGAAATGTCCACTGATGAGCCTTTGAAGGCACAGATGCTTCTGTCAGTGTAAGTCACTCTGTTGCAGGTTTGACCATAGACACCTGAAAAAAAAAACATTTTTAAACCAGAGTTGGTGAGAAGTCACAATGACGGTCTCCTTATTAAAAATACATATAGTTATACAGCTCCACCAGATGGTGTTATATAAGTAAAAGATTGAGGAGTAAACTCACACACTGAAGGAGAGGGGAAACCCTCCAGTCCTTTCACAGCACAGGAATAACTGTCTGCAGAATAAAAGTAGTCTGAATAAAAAGAAGATGTTTCTGTCTGAACTTTCTGTCCATTCTTGAACCAGACGTAAGAAGGACGATCAGGTAGACGACAGCTGCTGTAACAAAGCAGCTCTGCCTCAGTATAATTCTTGTAGACTGTTGATCTGATCACCTGCACCTGGAGATCTGGATCTGTGAAGAAGAAACAGAAATATTTGTTCTTTATGTGGAACTGAATCACACACAGACAGACACAGAGATATAAACAATAGAACATTATGACAATCATGTAATGAGTTAATCACACATCCTATGATTTCCCATCAGGATCACAATTCAGCACATTCACTTGTCATCAGATAGTTTAAATGTGCTGTTACAGTTTGTGTTCATCAGTACCTGTGACAGTCAGAGTTGTACCAGGTAAACTACTCCTCCATTCAAAGCTTCCTGCTGTGAATGTGAAGTGATACTCAGCTGAGTCGCTCTCTCTCAGGTCAGTGATTCTCAGAGTGGAGCGTCCTCTCTCTGTTTCAAGGACCTGAACACGACCTGCATACTGGGAGTCTTCACTAAGGTCCTCAGGCTGTGAGGGATTCTGCCACTGAAGACTACGTTCAGGACTGAACCAGAATTTAGATCTGACATATGTGTAATAACTGTTGTAAGTACAAGAAATGTCCACTGATGAGCCTTTGAAGGCACAGATGCTTCTGTCAGTGTAAGTCACTCTGTTGCAGGTTTGACCATAGACACCTGAAAGATAAAACAATGTTTGACCATTTTTAAACCAAAATTGACGAGGAGTCACAATGGGAGTCTTCTTATTAAAAATACATGTAGTTATTCGGCTCCACCAGATGGTGTTATGTTAGCTGAAGATTGAGGAGTAAACTCACACACTGAAGGAGAGGGGAAACCCTCCAGTCCTTTCACAGCACAGGAATAACTGTCTGCAGAATCAAAGTAGTCTGAATAAGAAGAAGATGTTTCTGTCTGAATTTTCTGTCCATTCTTGAACCAGACGTAGGAAGAATGATCAGGTAGACGACAGCTGCTGTAACAAAGCAGCTCTGCCTCAGTATAATTCTTGTAGACTGTTGATCTGATCACCTGCACCTGGAGATCTGGATCTGTGAAGAAGAAACAGAAATATTTGTTCTTTATGTGGAACTGAATCACACACAGACAGACACAGAGATATAAACAATAGAACATTATGACAATCATGTAATCAATTAATCACACATCCAATGATTTCCCATTAGGATCAATATTCAGCACATTCACTTGTCATCAGATAGTTTAAATGTGCTGTTACAGTTTGTGTTCATCAGTACCTGTGACAGTCAGAGTTGTACCAGGTAAACTACTCCTCCATTCAAAGCTTCCTGCTGTGAATTTGAAGTGATACTCAGCTGAGTCGCTCTCTCTCAGGTCAGTGATTCTCAGAGTGGAGCGTCCTCTCTCTGTTTCAAGGACCTGAACACGACCTGCATACTGGGAGTCTTCACTAAGGTCCTCAGGCTGTGAGGGATTCTGCCACTGAAGACTACGTTCAGGACTGAACCAGAATTTAGATCTGATATCTGTGTCATAACTGTTG
>NW_025743360.1:0-3235 GCF_021292245.1 Micropterus dolomieu | reverse complement strand
TGAACTTTTGTTTTGGGTGGTTTTAGACTAAAATGTATGTAACAGGGTAATGATGGTCACAAACAAAGTGTAATAACAGGGAAACAGATTTAAAGATTGCAACAAAGCAAAACTTATTTAGTATTATATGCTGATGGAAATGTGGTACCTACATCAGCAATATTTGGATTAAAATTGGTAATATGTTGACAATAATGGGACAATAACCTGTTAATGAGGTAATACAGGTTGATGTTTTAGGCTACTTTCAGCGTAATACCTTCAAAATCACGTGAAATTTATTGGAAGTAACTCCCTAATTACTAAATTATGTTGTAACCTCCTTTATCTTCCAAACTTTTAACACGGGGGCCATAAAGAAACATTTAGAAAATAAATTTTAAGAGCCAACTTAACAACAAAGTACCCAGATATACTCATTGTTAATACCAAGCTATTACCTGGTTATTACCTGGTATTACTTAATCATTACCTTTTTATTAAGTGCTACTGAAAACTTCTCAAGCAGCCAAAAATAAATTAAATTCTGCCATTTGTGAATATTTCAGTCACAAAGCAGCACAAGTGAGCGAGTTTTGTTTCAGAGCTGATGTTTCAACTTTTTCAGGTGTGTTCAATCATTTTAAGAATCAGGACATAACAGCTCAGTTTGTTTTTACAAATCCACTTCAGGAGATAATCAGATCATTTAAATGGTGGTCAGTATCAGCAGACAGGCAGAATATTCAGGACTTTTACTTTCAAATGTTTCCAGAGACAAAATGGAAAAACAAGAAGTGAATGATATAAACTTAGACTAATAAATAATTGTAAATTATTATTTTGATTGTGTGATATTTTAGTAATTGTTGAGTTTTTAATCTCACATTTGATACTGATTTTTTAAATTTTATTTAAATGAAATAATAAAAATTTTTATTGTCTATTAATATACACAAATTTACAGTTTTATTAAAATTGTTTAGTATATTATAATAACACATTTATTTTAATATATTACTTTAATTTTCTAACACAGGCTTATTGTTTTACTTATTTACTTTTTTTTAATATTTATTTTTACAGAATGTTTATATTATATATTTTTTATTGTTATTATTTTATTTGGTATTAACACACACAAACAACTTTTGCTGTTTTATTTCCTTATATAATATATATGAAATTAATTGTCCTTATGTGCTTTATATGCAGCTTTGGTAATATTGTTGCTACACATTCATGCCAATAAACCTAATTTGAATTTGATATTCAAACATCTGTTTAAAGAAACTGTCAAAAACATCCATTTAATGGACAGTTATGTATTTAATGCTTGCTTTATATTTTTAACAATCACAATGTGAACCAGAGGCCTCATAAATAAATAAATGAAGCTTAGTGGATTTTTTTATTTTTATTAATGTAAATACCAAACGTAAGGGGCGCCCGGTAACTCACCTGGTGGAGCCTGCAGGTTTGATTCCTCCACTCTTTTGTTTTTCTTCCTGTTTTTCTGTTTAGCTGCTCCTGTCCAATAAAAGCAAATCAATCAATTTCATAAAAAAGAACATTGAAGAAAGAACATTGTGACATGAGATGGTTTCTGTATCTGTTATGTTGATAGAATCCATTATATAAACTCACCTTTATTACAGCGTTCTGTGATGAACTTTGTAGCTACAAGAAAAACTAGAACAGCAGCAACAATTACAGCTCCCAAAACGATTCCACCAAACAACCATCCTGTGACGTCCCCTCTGCTGTACGTGTCCACAAACAGTTTCTCTGAAACACACAACAAAACCTAGAGTCACACTCAGAATGTAAACTGTATATCATGTACAGCACGCTGGTTATTACCTACACAGAACTACTACTGAGGCGGCCATGCTGCTAAAATCTATGAACATGTAAAACTACTTGCAGATAAAACCACTAAAATGAATCTCACCTGGCAAAGTGATGTTACTACTGATTATATGACCGATGTCGTCCTGCTGGACTACACAGTGGAAGCGGTTGGTTTTGGTCTTGGTCACAGTGGTTTGGAGGGTGATGTAGAAGTGACCTTCTCTTTCTGAGACCTGTGTCTCCTCAGCAGGAAGTTTGTTTCCAGCACCGTCCTGCCACTCTACTGTAGGTTTAGGAAAAGCACCTCTAACTTCACACTGCAGCAGGACCCCAAACTCTGTGATATTAACTATCGTGATGGACGGCTCTGCAGCTGCACCTGTGAACACAGTAATAAGAAAATCATGTAAACAGAACACTACAAATGTAGTTTCCATTCAAATATAAAACTCAGGGTTTCAAACTTAAAGACAGATCAGGAGAAAGTAACAGTGACTCTTGACTGACGTCACTGATCTCTACATCTGCAGCGTGTGTGCTACAACTTAGTGACCTTAGAGCTGGGTAATATTCAAGACGTTTGACAGAACACGTTAACGCAGACATTGTCCTTTATCATAATGAACCAAGCCAACACAACACCTTCAACATCAGCTTCCACTGATCAGTCTGACAGTGTTGCTGGTGGCTACAGGCAGTTTACCTACAAGTGCCTCTGAGAAAACAGCAGCAGGTGTGTGTTTGTGTCTCAAAAGCAGCCAATAAACAAAGCAGATGTAGAGATCAGTAACATCCAAATGTGCAGAACCTGCTGTGATGGTTAGTCAACATGAAGGTCCTGCGTCAAACGTTTTAATGATACTGAGGCCCAGAGAGTTGTAGCACACATGTACAGATCAGTGACGGTGGTTTAAACAGAAGACTGAACAGACGAGGAAGAACAGCTGGAGTCAAACCAAACCTGAAAACACAGCTGGAGATCTGGACGAACAATATAGATTAACTGTATGTAGTTTCTATGGCTCTAGGAATAATTAGTTCATCCAGTGTTTAAAGTGCATAAAACAGCTCTGCCAGCCTGCTCAGCATTACTGGAGCTTCACAACTACGAAAGGATTTGAACTGGTTTTCTGCCACCGGATTCCTGAGAGGGAAAGCAGGCAGTGGACCAAACCACTGTGAGGCACGAGAGGGGGGACTCAAAATGTTTCTGAACTTAAAAAGCACTTTTACTGCCCCGTTTGCGTTTTTATTGTTTTACTATTTACACAATTATTATAAGTATATATGTAGCCCGTCAGACCGAACGAGATGTTTATACCGGCCTTGATGCAAGGCAGGAGCAGCCAGCTACTTTAGCACGGCTCTACTGTTGTTTGCTTCGTAACGTTCAGTTTAGATT
>NW_025743359.1:0-3958 GCF_021292245.1 Micropterus dolomieu | reverse complement strand
CAACAAGACAGGCAGTGATCAGAACACACAACGCAGACAGGCAGACACAAACCAAGCAGGAACCAAACAGCACACAATAACAGAAAAAAACAAGAACAAAGACAGACACGGATCAGGATCATGGCAGCAGCATCATTATAAGAAATTTAGAAAGTATTTCTGTTTATATTTAAAGTAAAAAATATGTTGTTGCTACATTTAATGTTTTGATTATTGCTCCATTTTGATGATGTCATTCCCAATAGCTCTCAGTTTTTGACTGAGACAGAATGGATATTGTTAGTCTGTCACTTTTGACTTTTCATAGTAAAACATTAGTTTCTGATGAAGATTCATGTTCAGAGTGTAGATGATGATGCAACAGCTGTTAGTATAAGGAAAATAACTTTTTACAGTCTGTTATTTAGACTCAACAGAATTATTTACAAAACACAAGGAAGTGATCTGCCAGCTGGCAACAACTAAAACTTACCTGAGAAGACTGTCAGGACTGACTCAGTAAACAGGACCTGAACACAACCAGCATCCTGTATATAGAGACAAATGATTAAAGACGTGTGATTGGCTGTCAGTTTCCACCAGCAGGAGTCAAAAATCTGCACTCTGGACAGCTGCTGTGACAAATACTAGAGAGAATCAAAAAGTAGTATATCGTAAATAGTTAATCGTCTACGGTAACAAATTCTAATCTTGAAGTAATTCATGTTCATCTCTTCTCCAGATGCTCCAAAGCTTCCCTCTGTGTCAGTGAGTCCCTCTGCTGAGATAGTGGAGGGCAGTTCAGTGACTCTGACCTGCAGCAGTGATGCTAACCCAGCAGCTAAATACACCTGGTACAAGGAGAATGTAAACTTCAAACCTCTCAGTGAAGAACCACAGCTTGTCTTCAGCTCCATCCAGTCCTCTGACTCTGGAGAGTATTACTGTGCAGCTGAGAACCAGCTGGGGAGGAGGACATCTGAATACATCATTAATGTGAAATGTGAGTGAAACAGCTTATTTAAAATAAAAAAACAGCTTAAATCTGCCCAGTCTTTGCAGAAGAAGGCTTTACTGACCATGCCTACATCCTTCATCTCTACTTGCTTCGCATTAACAGTCTGCTGTAACTCAGCAGCTCCAGAAGATTTTGAGTTCTATGTAGTTTGGGATTCAAACTGTCACACATCCATTCATCAGACCACCTTCTCCTCTAAAATGCTGCTGCACACAGCTGTTCACAGTTTATAATAAATACCAGATGTGCTACTGTAGTAACACACCCTTAACCTAGAATAATCCTAACACATCTCCTCCAGATGCTCCAAAGACCTCCTCTGTGTCAGCGAGTCCCTCTGGTAAAATCATGGAGGGCAGTTCAGTCCTGTGCAGTGTTGTCAACGTAGAAGAGAGGTTGAACACATTATTAGCAGGAGTAACACAGAAACAGCAGCTGGAGCAAGACTCAGGAACATCTATCATCAGGGCTTCTCATCCTCTTTTGAGTTGAATTTGAATGAATTTTGTATTCATGTGGGAAGACACCAAGTTTCTTCATAGAAAAGGGTCATGAAGACGACACCTGTGACCAAGTTTCACGTACATGTCTACTAGTGGTTGTTATAGCCTGCTAGCTAGCTTTGTAGGGGGGACAAGAGCCTTACTCATGAAGCAGGATAACAAAGTAACAACTGGGATCAGAATAATAAATCAAATGAATCACTAAATAATAACTTGCATTGCTCCTCCTAGCTCGTGGCACCCCATGCCTAAAAACAGGCCTGTAAACAAATACTGATAAGTTGTGTCTCTTTTGTCCTCCAGATGCTCCAAAGCTTCCCTCTGTGTCAGTGAGTCCCTCTGCTGAGATAGTGGAGGGCAGTTCAGTGACTCTGACCTGCAGCAGTGATGCTAACCCAGCAGCTAAATACACCTGGTACAAGGAGAACCAAACTCTGCTCAGTGAAGAACCACAGCTTGTCTTCAGCTCCATCCAGTCCTCTGACTCTGGAGAGTATTACTGTGCAGCTGAGAACCAGCTGGGGAGGAGGACATCTGAATACATCATTAATGTGAAATGTGATTTAAAATTTAAAAATAGCAAACATCTTAAATCTGTCCAGTCTTTGCAGGAGAAGATTAGAGTTATATGCAGTTTTTGGATTCAAACCGTCACACATCCATTCATCAGACCACCATCAAAGTCTAAAATGATGCTGCACACAGCTGTTCCCAGTTTATAATAAATACCAGATGTGCTACTGTAGTAACACACCCTTAACCTAGAATAATCCTAACACATCTCCTCCAGATGCTCCAAAGACCTCCTCTGTGTCAGCGAGTCCCTCTGGTAAAATCATGGAGGGCAGTTCAGTCCTGTGCAGTGTTGTCAACGTAGAAGAGAGGTTGAACACATTATTAGCAGGAGGAACACAGAAACAGCAGCTGGAGCAAGACTCAGGAACATCTATCATCAGGGCTTCTCATCCTCTTTTGAGTTGAATTTGAATTAATTTTGTGATTCATGTGGGAAGACACCAAGTTTCTTCACAGAAAAGGATCATGAAGACGACACCTGTGACCAAGTTTCACGTACATGTCTACTAGTGGTTGTTATAGCCTGCTAGCTAGCTTTGTAGGGGGGACAAGAGTCTTACTCATGAAGCAGGAAGTAACACTGGGACATTAAAATAATGAATAAAATTAAATGTATTGCACCTTTTAGCTCGTAGCAGTCTACGCCTAAACACAGGTAGATTGATAAGTTGTCTCTCTTTTCTCCCCCAGATGCTCCAAAGCTTCCCTCTGTGTCAGTGAGTCCCTCTGCTGAGATAGTGGAGGGCAGTTCAGTGACTCTGACCTGCAGCAGTGATGCTAACCCAGCAGCTAATTATACCTGGTACAAGGAGAATGAAGACTCACCAAAAGCATCAGGACAGAACTTCACCATCACTGACTTCAGAGCTGAACACAGTGGGAATTATTACTGTGAAGCCCAGAACAGAAGAGGACGTCATAACTCCACCTTACATCTGATTGTTGTGGCAGGTACGTTTCTCCATGACACTACTTGGCTGATTAACAGAAGAGCATCACCTGGAAAACTGATTCATGAATCAACTCTACTAATGAGGTCCAGAACAGTTTATCTAATAACTGTCAATCTCCATTTCTAGGGAAATCTACAATGATAATAAATATCATCAGGTTGACTCTGGTGGTTGTGATGCTGATTCCTCTGCTTCTGGTTTGTCTGTGGATGAGGTGAAACTATAAGAATAAATTAGTTCCATCACTGATCTTTCAATACTGACTTTCATAGTTTTGGAGTTATTGACTTTTTATTTATTTGTTTTTGGATTCAATTTAGAAAGAAGAAAACTCTGAGCTCCACCACTGAACCAAATGAACCCATAGAGACATTAGAGGTGAGAAATCTGTTGGGCCACAGTGACAGAACTTCCATTAATTCCATTTATGAGGCCATTGCCTCTCCCTCTCCCCATGAGTTGGAGTCTGATCCTGATTGTAGCAATGCCTCAGCCTTGAACCAAAACTGTAACCAGAGGGACTCACCTGGATGGAAACAGAGAGAAGTACAGCATTGAAGTAGTCAGTGGAGAACAGGGGGCTGTGGAGGATGAGGATACATTTACCTTTAACTGCAAACATTTTCATTTTTAGTTTTCATTAGCAGCAGCAGGTAGACGTCAGCAGCAGCATGTAGCACAAGATTAGAGTAGAATGTAAGCGTCATTGTTACCTGTGCAGGTACATTACATAAGTTCAGTATTTTACTCAGTATACAAAATGTTATTTCAAAATGGAATGTAATAAATTGCTTTTAAGAAACACTGTTTGTCCTTTCACATCACACCTGTGCTGGTAATGAAAGCCAATAACATCAGATCAATACAAACATGTAGAACTGGAAGCTAAGTATTTCACAGCATGTACAGTCTATATTTAAACACTGAAA
>NW_025743358.1:0-1096 GCF_021292245.1 Micropterus dolomieu | reverse complement strand
GGCCCTAAATATATAATCCGAGCAGATTCAATAGGGACCTCGCACGGTCGTGCTCGGGCCCTAAAAAAAAAAAATATAATCCGAGCAGATTCAATAGGGACCTCACACGGTCGTGCTCGGGCCCTAATAATCCGAGCAATTTCAATAGGGACCTCGCACGGTCGTGCTCGGGCCCTAAATATAATCCGAGCAGATTCAATAGGGACCTCGCACGGTCGTGCTCGGGCCCTAACAAGAATTATGCTAACATACTGGGCTAATCTTCAGGGACACTGTAGCTCTCACCCCGCGCTAAAGCCAGCCTAGAAGAATGTTGGGAACACAATAAAAGTAGCTGTTTCAGTTTTGGATGGGTGGGAAATGCGAATGCAGAAAGTCTTGGCCTGTGCAGTATAAAATATATCCCAGTAGTCCCATATCCAGATCTTCCTCCGTGGTTTTTTGTAAATCAATCCATTGATCTGCATATACAGCAAATAATCAAAAAGAAACCCAAGCAAACACACACGGGAAGAAGAAGAGCACAAAGTTACATAGAGCAGCACTATAGAGATAACCACATGGTCTTTACTGGTGGCTCTAAAGATCCAGAGACCGGACGGACAGGAGCTGCCATATACATCCCAGCATACAAACTAGGCATTAAAAAGAGATCATCTGTCAGTATATACAGTTGAACTTATGGCCATTTTGATGGCATTACAGTGGATAGAAGAAAATAAGGAAAGCAAGGTGGTCATTGCATCAGATAGCTGGGCAGCGCTCACCAGTATTAAATCTGTTAAGTCCTGTAGGCTGGATCTGGTATTTAGTATTCATAGCTCTCTATGTAGATTATATCATAAGGGCTGGACTGTCTGCTTTGTTTGGGTTCCTGCCCATGTAGGGGTAGAAGGAAATGAAGACGCTGATATTCTGGCAAAACAAGCACTTAAATCAAAGTCAGTTGATATACAAGTTCTGCTAAGTAAATCTGAAGCTAAAACAGTCATTAAAGAGAAAATGCAAAAAACTTGAACCCAGATCCCTGCTTGAGGATGAGAACAGGTGAATGAAACATACAAACATTTGGATGACCTTGGGTAAATCCAGTAAG
>NW_025743357.1:3982-6643 GCF_021292245.1 Micropterus dolomieu | reverse complement strand
GAGGAGCAGAGAAGTGTGTTAGACTGCGACTCTGCGTAGGGTTTTGGGTGGGTAACTGCTGAAAAAGAAGGGCAGAGAAGTGTGTTAGACTGCGACTCCGCCTCCTGGTCTCAACTCTGGGTTGTCATGGATTTGGTCCACTAATAAACTTGGCCAGATTTCTAGAAATGAGAGCTGCTCCTTCCCAAGTGGGATGGATGCCGTCTCTCCGGATCAGACCAGGTCTTCCCCAGAAAGTCTGCCAATGATCAACAAAGCCCACATCGTTTGCTGGACACCACCTCGACAACCAGCGGCGGAATGACGACATGCGGCTATACATGTCATCACTGGTCAGATTTGGCAGGGGTCCAGAGAAAACTACGGTGTCCGACATTGTTTTTGCATATGTACACACCGACTCAACATTAATCTTAGTGACCTCCGATTGGCGTAACCGGGAGTCATTACCGCCGACGTGAATAATAATCTTACTGTATTTACGTTTATCCTTAGCCAGCAGTTTCAAATAAGACTCAATGTCGCCCGCTCTGGCCCCAGGGATGCACTTAACTATGGCCGCTGGCTTCGCTAACTTCACGTTTCTCAAAATGGAGCTGCCAATGATCAGAGTTGGTTTCTCAGCGGGTGTGTCGCTGAGTGGGGAAAATCTGTTAGAAACGTGAACAGATGATGCCCCGTGGACTTTGAATGCTTACGACTATTCCTCCTTCGGACAGTCACCCAGCCCCCCTTTCCTGGCTGCACAGGAGATCCCGGGGGACGGCTACCAGAGGCTAACTCAGGCCGTTCTGCACCGACTACCGGGGACTGGCTAGCTACAGTAGCTAAAGACTGATCTACCAAGGTGCGGAGCTGGACTTCTAAATCACTGAGCCTCGCCTCCATGTCTATAAATAAACTACACTTATTACACGTACCATTACTGCTAAAGAAGGCAGAGGAGTAACTGAACATCTGACACACCGAGCAGGAGAAAGTAGGAGAGAGAGTGGGAGAAGGAGAAGCCATCGCTAGCTGCTAAGCTAAAGTCGCTAACGGCTAAGCTAAAGTACTGTAGCGTCAGCTACCAAAACTTTAGAACAACTATGAGATTGAACAGCAGTCACTAAAAGATGGAAAGAACTGTGAGTGCATAGGCAAAATTACTGTAAAGAATAAGTGTTTAGCGGACAGTTGGCTGCTGTAATCTAACAAATGTAACTGGTATTTAGCGAGAGCAGCATAACACGGTACCAACACACAAGCACCGGAAACAGAAATGAGTCGACACGCTTACCGCAGTACGTCAGCAACCAGTCAGCAAGTGTTGCCAAACGTATCCACTATCATACGTGTATCAAACAAACAACAGTTTAAACTGTCGGAAAGAGCTTTCTTTATTGTTAAACACTATATGAACTTTAGGCTGTGTAACTATATCTGTGTTAGTGAAGCTTCTGAATTTAAAAGTCCTACATGTTTACGGGTGTAGTCACACAGAACTCACATTTGAAGGAAGGGTCCTCCATCATGCAGCAAAGGGTGTTTCACACCTTCGACAAGCCAGCATCGATGCTCACTCTGAGGGGTTTTATAATCCACAATAACTCTGCGCTAATCTGTATCAGATGGCTCTCGATATTGCGGACCTTCGACGTGAATGCACAAACGGAAGCAAGTACTTTCGGAAGGGCCCTGAATGTTGCTGCAGAAAGGAATTGTGGGTCATAAAATTCAGAGTGACGATTCAAACTCTATAGCCTAACTGTAACAGAATATTAGTGAGTGCAGCTCTCAGTCATTCTGTGCTGCTTTCAGATCTGTTTCTCCTGTAGATCAACTTTTCTCATGGAATATCATCCCTGCTGAGTCATGATTTAGTCACCTCAATGTTAAATTATTCATTTAGTTATGAACTCCTGGAATTTAATAGCTCCTGTGTTTCAGCAGTTTTCTGCACAGTAAGAATCTCTCCCACATATCTGTGTTGTCTAACATGTCCAGAAAAAAGTCAGAATTAAATAAGGGACTAACGTTATCATTTGAGTCTACCTGCCCTTCACTCTGCTGTGCATTGTTTTTGATACGCTAGTAGAAACATTATGCACTTCAGACCGTTTGACCGACACAGGTAAGTTTCCCTCAGGTGGTCACAGTAAAGAACCACAGACAGACAGGTAAGTTTCCCTCAGGTGGTCACAGTAAAGAACGACAGAGAGACAGGTAAGTTTCCCTCAGGTGGTCACAGTAAAGAACGACAGACAGACAGGTAAGTTTCCCTCAGGTGGTCACAGTAAAGAACGACAGACAGACAGGTAAGTTTCCCTCAGGTGGTCACAGTAAAGAACCACAGACAGACAGGTAAGTTTCCCTCAGGTGGTCACAGTAAAGAACGACAGACAGACAGGTAAGTTTCCCTCAGGTGGTCACAGTAAAGAACCACAGACAGACAGGTAGGTTTCCCTCAGGTGGTCACAGTAAAGAACCACAGACAGACAGGTAAGTTTTCCTCAGGTGGTCACAGTAACGAACCACAGACAGACAGGTAAGTTTCCCTCAGGTGGTCACAGTAAAGAACCACAGACAGACAGGTAGGTTTCCCTCAGGTGGTCACAGTAAAGAACCACAGACAGACAGGTAAGTTTCCCTCAGGTGGTCACAGTAAAGAACCACAGACAG
>NW_025743357.1:2253-3936 GCF_021292245.1 Micropterus dolomieu | reverse complement strand
GTAAAGAACCACAGACAGACAGGTAAGTTTCCCTCAGGTGGTCACAGTAAAGAACCACAGACAGACAGGTAGGTTTCCCTCAGGTGGTCACAGTAAAGGACCACAGACAGACAGGTAGGTTTCTCTCAGGTGGTCACAGTAAAGGACCACAGACAGACAGGTAAGTTTCCCTCAGGTGGTCACAGTAAAGAATGACAGACAGACAGGTAAGTTTCCCTCAGGTGGTAACAGTAAAGAACCACAGACAGACAGGTAGGTTTCCCTAAGGTGGTCACAGTAAAGAACCACAGATAGACAGGTAGGTTTCCCTCAGGTGGTCACAGTGAAGAACCACAGACAGACAGGTAAGTTTCCCTCAGGTGGTCGCAGTAAAGAACCACAGACAGACAGGTAAGTTTCCTTCAGGAGGTCACAGTAAAGAACCACAGACAGACAGGTAGGTTTCCCTAAGGTGGTCACAGTAAAGAACCACAGATAGACAGGTAGGTTTCCCTCAGGTGGTCACAGTAAAGAACCACAGACAGACAGGTAAGTTTCCCTCAGGTGGTCACAGTAAAGAACCACAGACAGACAGGTAGGTTTCCCTAAGGTGGTCACAGTAAAGAACCACAGATAGACAGGTAGGTTTCCCTCAGGTGGTCACAGTGAAGAACCACAGACAGACAGGTAAGTTTCCCTCAGGTGGTCACAGTAAAGAACCACAGACAGACAGGTGGTTGTTTTATTATAAAAGTTTCTACTCTGACAGTGAACAAGGAACAGAAACAGTCCATAAACCTCCAGTAAGAAAATAAAAAAACAACATGATGAAGAGCAGGAGGTGGGGTCAGGTTTCCATGGTAACACACAGAGGTGATGGTGGAGATGGGGCTTAGGGAGGGTGCAGGGTAACCATGGTTACAGTGTGGGTTGGGTGGAGGAAGGGGGGGGGGGGGGTTACTTTACTATCCTCTGGTGCCGGACAGTTTAACATCTGATGACCACACACACATGCACGCGCACACACATACAACACACAGTAACACACACACACTCTGTGGTCCTGTGTGTGTGCTTCAGAGCGACCTGTCTCTCTCTCTCTGCCTGTCTGATGGGCGACGAGGTCGGGCTGAGGACTGTCTGCTCTGTCACATGACCTGGATACAGCTGAATGTGGCAGAGACGTGGACCTTCAACAGGAGACCTGGAACCTCATCATTAGCTGGTTCCTCATCAGGAGACCTTGACCCTGACCAGTAACTGGACCCTTATCTGTAGATGTAGACCCTCATCTGCAGACCTGGATCCTCATCAGGAGACCTTGACCATCAGAAACCCTTCCTGTTACCCAGCACAGCTACTGGTGAGCAGCTTGAACTGGTATAAAACCAGTCTGCTTGGTCCTGAACTGGTCCAACAGCTCAGACCAGCAACACGCTGCTAACGACCACTCTCACTGCTCCTTTCAACTAATCAATAAGTTAGAAATACAAGTGACGTCTTGTTGTGTTTGACCAACAATCATTATTTATTGATTTATTTCAGCTTCTCACATTTGAGAAGCTGGAAACTGAAAAGTATTCTTCAATGACAGAAACAGCTGCTGATCAACTGATCGACTAATATAACATGATTTTCTACACGGAATCGTGTATGGAAGAAAAACACTGCCGTCCTGGCTACTGACAGACGACCCTGACGACC
>NW_025743357.1:0-2233 GCF_021292245.1 Micropterus dolomieu | reverse complement strand
AGGAGGTGGGGTCATGTTTCCATGGTAACAAACAGAGGTGATGGTGGAGATGGGGCTTAGGGAGGGCTTATCTGTAGATGTAGACCCTCATCAGGAGACCTTGACCCTGACCAGTAGCTGGACCCTTATCTGTAGACATGGATTCTCATCAGGAGACCTGGATCCTCATCAGGAAACCATGACCCTGACCAGTAGCTGGACTGTTAGTCAGAGACCCTTCCTGTTACCCAGCACAGCTACTGGTGAGCAGCTTGAACTGGTATAAAACCAGTCTGCTTGGTACTGAACTGGTCCAACAGCTCAGACCAGCAACACGCTGCTAACGACCACTCTCACTGCTCCTTTCAACTAATCAATAAGTTAGAAATACAAGTGACGTCTTGTTGTGTTTGACCAATAATCATTATTTATTGATTTATTTCAGCTTCTCACATTTGAGAAGCTGGAAACTCAAAAGTATTCTTCAATGACAGAAACACCTGCTGATCAACTTTCTGTTCATCAACTGATCGACTAATATAACATGATTTTCTACACGGAATCGTGTATGGAAGAAAAACACTGCCGTCCTGGCTACTGACAGACGACCCTGACGACCTCTAATGACCCCTGACCTCGGGCAGACAGCGGCTGAAGTTCCTAGCTGAGGTCTTCCAGACGTCTTCACTGACCTTCTGTCTGGTCCTGAACTGATCTGGACTCCACGTCGGACGGCGACACCTGAGTTCCAGGTGATCTTCGGTGGGGTCAGTAACATGTGACTGGTGATGTAGCTTCACCTGCACAGGTGAGGTTTGACTCAACTGATCCAACTGGAGGAAAGAAAACATCTTACTGAAAGCTCACCTGACCTCAGACCTGCTTTCAGTCAGCTGTCACCACGTCTCCCTTTACTTTGTTTCTGCTGTGAAGCTCCGCCCCCTGCCTGCTCTTGTCCAATCAGCTGTCACAGGCCCTCACCTGCACCTCAACACTGTCCTACCTCTGAAACACACACACCTACCTGTCTCTCTCTCTCTCTAACACATTCAGTCTCTCCCTCTCATCCAGCTGCAGCTCGTCTTCTACTCGTCGTCGTCGTCCTCCTCGTCTTCGTCCTCTCCTTCGTCGTCCTCCTCTTCCTCCCCTCCCTGAGCTGAAGAGCCGGGGTTCCTGGCGTACGTGCCGCCGCCGCGGTACGCCACCATGTCCTGTCAGACAGACGGGTAAATGTTTATTACACCGCCAACAGTTGTCTGGGCTCTCTGCACCTGTCCGTCATAGTGCAGCGCTCTGTATTCTGGCCTTAGTGAAGGAAACACTCAGACTGCAGCTCGTTTAAAAAGTTTCTGGGCCTTCTCCTCGTAGGGCAGCTTCTCAGACTGGGACAGTTTGCTCCACATCTCTCCCAGCTTCTTGGCACAGTCTCCTATAGACAGACCAGGGTACTGCTGCTTCACGCTGGGACGGTACTCGCTGCAGAACACGAAGAACGCAGACCTGCACGCACACAGACAGACAGACAGACGGGTTAACGCTCATCATGGAACGGAGACGCTTTGTTGCTGAATCCGGTTCAGCCCTGAAACAAACTACATCCTGTTTTACTAGATAATATAAATAACCAGCGGGACAAATTCAAACCGCTTGTTGAACCAAAGATACTATTTCCTGATTCATTCATCATTTTATTTCCTGTGTGATTTCTGGTTGATTAATAAGCATTTAACTTGCATCATCCTAAAAGGACTGGTTTCTAGTCCTAGTTTACTTCTTTAAGCTCAGCTCCTCCTGGTCAGCACAGTTTTCAGACTCCTCTGAACGCTGAGTTCAGCTGTCAGACTCCATAGTGTGGCGGACTAGAATAAAGACCGGCCCCACGCTGCCTTGTCTTGTTTCATGATGAGGGGTCCCCAATGTTCAGAGTCTCTGGATCTGTCTTATGGACAAAATGATGGCGAGCCTCCCAGTGTGATTCTGAAGAGACGCAGACTCATCGAATTCTCCACCTGGAGGTAGGACAGGACCAGTCGCCTCAGCTGCTACACTCATTCATCCCAGAGTGAAAGAGAAAAACTGTCACAGACACTTTAACAGAGAAGTATTGACAGTGAACTGACTAAGAAGAAGGAAGACTTAAACGACTATAGCAGGATCAAACGCAAAGACTTAGATTTATTTTAGAGGGACCATTTTTTATTTTCATTCATTGTTACTTTCTGTGAGTAACAGTTACTGGTTACTGATTACCTGA
>NW_025743356.1:1747-2925 GCF_021292245.1 Micropterus dolomieu | reverse complement strand
AGGTGTGTGGCTTTCCTAATCAAGTCCAATCAGTATAATCAAACACAGCTGGACTCAAATGAAGGTGTAGAACCATCTCAAGGATGATCAGAAGAAATAGACAGCACCTGAGTTAAATATGAGTGTCACGGCAAAGGGTCTGAATACTTATGACCATGTGATATTTCAGTTTTTCTTTTTTAATAAATTTGCAAAAATTTCTACATTTCTGTTTTTTTCTGTCAAGATGGGGTGCTGAGTGTACATTACTGAGAAATAAAATGAACTTTTTTGATTTTTGGAAAATGGCTGCAATGAAACAAAGAGTGAAAAATTTAAAGGGGTCTGAATACTTTCCGTACCCACTGTAAGTAGGCCGCCACACTAATGACAGCTACGGGCTGCATTCAAAATATTTACTCTGCTTAACAAACAAAAGTATTTTACACTGGCAAAAACTGCAAAGGAAAATAAAAAGTTTACAACTCCACAGATTTGTTTTGGAAGAGTTTTGACACATAACAGTAGATGGTGGAAGCTGAGAGTTTTTAGCAGCTATAGTGCCATAGTAAGAGAAGCTGGAAGGCAGGTGAAGTTCTGCACACCCTTCAGTCTCAGTGATTAGCTTCCTCTGGTCGCAGTGCAGCCTTCTCTTTGATATAAACATAAGTCAAAAGGTCAAACCCTTATTGCCTGTTGGCGCCACAGAAGGACTCTTACACAGAAGGGGGCAGAGTGACCTCTGCTGGTTGAGCTACCACATAGCAAGGCGGCCTATAAATATGTTACGAAACTAAAATATGAATTAAATTATATAAACTTAAATAAATAGGCTAACTGCTATCCTTACCTACATATAACATTAGTTCACTTGTCTTAATCAGAAGTTACAGGTCACCAATGGTCTTACAAATGTTAAATGTTTTGATTCTGACACCAAAAATGGTTATTTGGTTTTTCGTTTTGAAACAAAAAACAGATGAATGGTATTTTCGTTTTAGTATTACAGATGAATTATGGATTATCCAGAGATACCCAGACCAACAGGCTCATCTGTGGCACATTGTAATATCCAGGCACATGCCATAAATGTAACCTGTATGTATATTTAAAATATAGATATATAATTGGGTGTTAAACTGATTACAATGATCTTGATTTTACAGTATCGACGGCGTAGATATTAGTAGATGCAGTTT
>NW_025743356.1:0-1727 GCF_021292245.1 Micropterus dolomieu | reverse complement strand
TGCCTGTTGGCGCCACAGAAGGACTCTTACACAGAAGGGGGCAGAGTGACCTCTGCTGGTTGAGCTACCACATAGCAAGGCGGCCTATAAATATGTTACGAAACTAAAATATGAATTAAATTATATAAACTTAAATAAATAGGCTAACTGCTATCCTTACCTACATATAAAATTAGTTCACTTGTCTTAATCAGAAGTTACAGGTCACCAATGGCCTTACAAATGTTTAATTCTCCCTAACAGCCTGACAGTTATTATTTTATTAGTTATTGTTTTTATTTCAGTTAACTAAAGTGTTCCTCACACCCAGATTTAGTTTTATAACCTACTAAAAACGTTATTTTAATTTAGTTTTAGTCTATAATCACCTTTCTAACTACATGGTACAGGGGCTACTTTTATTTTGAAGGTTTTACCGGTTACTGTCCCTTCCATAAAAGGAATAGACCACTATGACTTCCGTTTTTTGTTTATAACAAGAAACGAATTGACTGAAGTTCACAGACTCTCTTCATTCTTTGTTCAAAAAGAAATAACTATAAAATGATTATAAAATTTTGATTCTGACACCAAAAATGGTTATTTAAACAAAAAACGGTATTTTCGTTTTAGTATTACAGACGAATTACGGATTATCCAGAGATACCCAGACCGTTGTAGCTGAATCGAAGCTCTTCTGTAAACCTGTTCTGGTACAACCCCTAAATAAGATTTTGAAGCATAATACCACCTCTTTAACATAAATATTATAACTGACATATTGACTGACATATTCACTGTAAAGGGAGGGGGGCGTGAGAGTCGGTGTCAGTGGGGGTCCCGGGCCTTGTTGATGAGGCCAGTTGCAGATGGGCAGAAACTGTTCACGGCGTTTTTGCACCATCATTCTTGCTGTCAGGTTGAACTTACTCAGCTGCAGCAGAAATGACAACACTGCCCTTGTAACACATACTACAGGTTTTCATGAAAGTACTGATCATGTTGGTGATGCAGGGGTCTCAGAAACTCATGTAGCAAATATGATACATAATCTGAAATTATCCATCTTTTTAATTACATACAGTACTGTTCTCCTGAGATTCAATTGAGATCTGTTTTGTTTGCTAGTGGTACAAATATTTATAATAAACACCTTGTCACCAAATCAAATTCCTGTATGTGTAAAAAGTACTTGGCAATAAAGCTGTTTCTGAGTCTGATATGGTGTGAAATGTTGCATCCAATGATATCAAACACTTTGGGTATATGTTTTTTTATTTAACTGAAAACAGCTTGCAAATAAGATTAAGATACATTTTGGGGGTTTACATAGTGAATAAATAATACACATTACTTACATTAACATGTGTTGGTAGTGCAGCCCACACAGCAGTAACAGTTCACAGCCCAGCCAGTAAATGGAAAATAGATGATTGACTGGTTCCTGTTCAAATAATACGAACTCGTTAACACAAACCTCCCCTCTTTAAAGACTGGGTCATGAGGAGTATCACTTCTTCAAAATGCCCCTTTTCAACAATTTAATGCATTTGAAAATGTGTTTGGCCCTTTCATTTCTGGCCCAAAAGAACTAAGAACAAGACAGCAAAAGTGAGAGAAATAAAAGGACACAGTTTGTCGTATGTTGCTTTTTTTTTGTCAGAAAAGTGGATCCTAGCATCTAAATATTGAATTATGCACCCACAGTGTATGCATGAGGGGTGTGTGTTGAAAAGCATGAGTTGGAT
>NW_025743355.1:0-39125 GCF_021292245.1 Micropterus dolomieu | reverse complement strand
ATAACGAAGGAGTGGCTTCACAACAACTCCGTGGCTGTTCTTGAATGGCCCAGCCAGAGCCCTGACTTAAACCCAATTGAGCATCTCTGGAGAGACCTGAAAATGGCTGTCCACCAACGTTTACCATCCCACCTGACAGAACTGGAGAGGATCTGCAAGGAGGAATGGCAGAGGATACCCAAATCCAGATGTGAAAAACTTGTTGCATCTTTCCCAAAACGACTCATGGCTGTATTAGATCAAAAGGGTGCTTCTACTAAATACTGAGCAAAGGGTCTGAATACTTATGACCATGTGATATTTCAGTTTTTCTTTTTTAATAAATTTGCAAAAATTTCTACATTTCTGTTTTTTTCTGTCAAGATGGGGTGCTGAGTGTACATTACTGAGAAATAAAATGAACTTTTTTGATTTTTGGAAAATGGCTGCAATGAAACAAAGAGTGAAAAATTTAAAGGGGTCTGAATACTTTCCGTACCCACTGTATGTACAGTGTTTTCTAAAGATCCTGGCAGCAATTATACTTTTGTAGGCTGACATCAAAATGTACTCATAATGCTGTGCTGAAAGCCAAAAGTGAAGCAGTAACATGGTGTAACTGGTGTTGGATGGGTAGTTGCAAATTGTGATTTGTAACCAGCTTCCTGATACCCGTTTTGACCTTAGTTATAGTTTAATTTGCATTGCTGATTATAGTAATTGCATCAAATTTGCATCAAAGTAGGCAACACATATATTTTATACTCCTTAATATAGCTGGTTACAACTTGACTCTTATTTTCATACTTTTGACCATCAGTTCTGTCAATTATGACTGAGTAAACAGGGAACAGTGTGACACTGTGACAGCAAAGACTGACGGGCAAGAAATAAGGTCAGACAAGTTAGCCAGATTATCTAACTACTTTATTTTCAGGTAAAACCAAATGTGAGCTCACCCAAAATTTTGTTAATAATTGGTAACTTGGTGTACTTATAGTCACCAGAGCACCAAATGTAAATAAATCCACAGATTTGTGGCCCATATCAATAAAATAATAAAACATAAAAACCTCTGTGACCTGTTTTTAAAGATTTACATCTTCAGTAGGAACCACTGGGATTAGGCCTGATTCATCTCTTTGCTTTAAAACCTAAAAATCTGACCGCCTGACTGCTCGTCTTTCTCGCCTAGTCGCACTTCTTTTCAGCAATGCCATGATTTTCCCAGATTGCAGCTGTCAATATTACACTATTAACTCATTGATGGCCAAACTATGAAGACTGGATGCATTCTCTCCTATCCTATATTGTCATTTCCTGTTCTATTACATTAATATATTAACTCCTCCCTGACCGTGTCCCTCTGACTCTCTCCCTGTTTAGACCTCATATCGAAGGGAGGGCAGTTACCACCACCAGGTATTCACTAAGACACTGGTTGGGTGGATTACTGACTGTATGGATGAATGAATTAGTTCCTGCTTTGTTTGCTGATTTCTGTATGTGCTGCCTGTCGTTGTTGCTGGGTAATTTTTTGCATGTGGCTATTGTGCTGTGGACATGACTTATTTCAACATCCTCATTGTCTGTGGGACATCAGTAGGCAGAGAGAGGGGGGGGGGGCAGTGAGGAAAGGTGAAAAAAAACATAATAGGGGTGTTAAATTCACAGGCACGTTCCTTAAGATTTAAATTGTTTTGGCTTGAGTCAATTGGCTGAATTAACAAGGAGAGGCTAGCTCGTTAAAACAGGCAAATGAGCTCAATTCTGACGGCCAGAAGAAGCCAGTTTTAACCGGGGGTCATAAACATGAAGAGCAGAAAGGAAGCTCAACAGCTGCGAACCAAACCAATCTATTTTTATTTCGTAGCATCCATAAAAAGTGACTCAAGCTTGTGTCATCAGCCTAGACCGCCTCTCTGCCAGTTCCTTTCCCTTTCAAGCCAGTCCTTTTATCCTCTCAGATGAAGCCACCCTCATCCCACAGTGGCTCAGCAGGAAGCCTACGCGGACCCCCAACCCAATTCTGTTTTTATATGAGGTTCTCCACTGAATTATGGCAGCTACTTTATCACGGTTAGACTCAAAGCCGAGCAGCTAAAACGCTTTGAATTACAAAGGACCATGCAGAGGCCGTGTCTGTGGTTACTGTTGCAGTCGTGGGGCATGTCAGCTGATTTGCAGGTTATTTTGATCCAGCCTCTCTCGTCCTCATCCCTTGAGAGGCAAGTAAGGCGAGTGAAGGATGGAGGGATGGGTAGACACGACATTTTTGGTGGGTAATAGAGCTGGTGAAACAGCGCAGCAGGGTGTAAACACTCCAAATATATGTACATAATGCCTTTACTGTATCTCCTTACACTGTAGTATTATATAAACATTTCTATTTCTAAGCTACATGGTTTTGTTTGTTTTCACAATGGTTTGTAAACGTTTAATATTACTTATGTTATGTTTTACGAAAGAGCACATCAAATATTAAAGAGTCCCGAAATGTGAACTCACCAGTGATGTGCCGTGAGGCTACATTCACTGTTCTTATCCACAGCGTTATTTACCCTCTTCCAATCCCAAGCAGTGGCATGCTTGAGCAAAATAAGATAAATATTTCACACAGGGATTTAGTTTGTGGCAACCAACAGTTAAACAGTTGATTAAAGCATAGGTTCACATTTTTACTATGTTAATACAAGACTCACGTACCCACATGAACATGGGCTGTTATTTGTCCTACTGTCCAGAGTTTTTGCCTTTCTTAGGCACTGAGAGATATGACAGGAAATGAGGTGAAAGAAGGGATGACATGGAACAAAGGACCCAAAGTGAGGACGTAGCAATTACATCTCAAGCAAGTCACCTGGATATGCAAAGCAGTGTTGTGCTCTCTAAAAGAGTGTGTGTTTTTGGTGAACGGTGAACTGAACCTACCCGTTTGCAACGGGCAATTCAGACGCAGCTACTGGTACTTATCAGTTCATACGAACATTTAAAGGAGTTTTATGAACAAATCAGTACACATTCCAATGGAAAATACATTTTGTGTAAAACGTGTTTCCTTGCTGATGTGCAGTGGAGGGATAGTCAAAGAAAAGGGAATATCATACTGTATAGGCTGCAATGTTGCAAGATACCTGCTTCATTTGATTCCTTTGGTTTTGTGTTTCCCACAGAATGACAGTGTAACTGTGGCGCACGGCGGGCAGGGGGATGGGGGGGTGGGCTGTCGATATTGACTACCAGCTATATACAGCGTGTTAGCCTCGAAAACCCAGCTGTATTCTAACATTAACTTAGCTCTCCTTATTAGCTAGGCTCCTTACATGCTTGCTAATAACTTTTTTAAGCTAGTTCTCTCACATTGACAGCGTTGTGTTGGACTGATTTGTGCAGCTGTGTTCATGAGGGAGAGGGAGAGAGAGCGAGAGAGAGGGACGAGCGAGATGATGTGCTGCGCGAATACGTGCTGCCAGCAGCTCTGCAATCACTTTTTAAATAGATTTTAAATAGGCCTAGTAAAAAAAACCAAAAATCAATATGTCAGTGTTGATATTGTGGCGGGCTGCAACAAATAAATAAACACATGGGAAACACTGGACAGATTTGAAAAAATATGAACCTATCCCATTTGCACCTGATATTAACATGTGACCTGTTATCTGGATAATGGCATCCGAACCATGAATGCTACTCCTTTTAGCTTTATACTTTAACATATATGCATTAACATATCAGGTGTAAATGGGGTCTGTGTTAGAAACCCACAGGCCCAGTCTAGGTCATATGAATACTAATCAGACCTAAGCAGAATAATAGACTTCAAGTCTAATCAAATTGATCTACTGTGTGAGTGTGTGTAGGCATGTGTGTGTGATCTGCTCCCAAACCCACTGTAGCTATCAGTCACCACGCAGGACAAGCTAAAGCTGCTGATCAATACTGGGGTTTATATTAGGTCTGCATGTGTGTTTAAGCATTAAAGAGTGATTCTGCAGAGTCCGGCTCCCTTCATCACTCTGCATGTCTGCTGTGTAGCCGGAAAATTCTTCTAAATGGCTTTTACTCCTTCCGTGCCTTCTTACATAGGCGTGAAAGCCCCAGATAGCCCGCTTCCATGTGGAGTACAATAGATGTGGAATCAGCAAAACCAGAGGCAATCTATTTTTCATTTGTAATGTGTTCAATGAAAGTACAGTGCATTGGCTGCCATTTAAAGGACTCGAGGTATTTTGCATTTTGCTGCATCATGTCTCAACCTGCCCCAGGAGGAGTGTATCTAACTGGTGCAGCACCATGCTGATGTGCAGCCCAGTTTACCCTGCTGTGTTTTTTATTTACTTCTTAAATGTACCAACTCTTTGGGATATTTTTTTTAGCATGCAGCTCTGTGGTGCGCTTCCGCCATTCGTCCTGCTAGAGCTGAATTTAAATCAATATGGCCGCAGGGGGACTAGAGCATATCTCATCCATCTGCTGTACCTCATCAAGCTGCTGTTGGCTGTTGCTCTGAGTTAAAATTAGACAAGATGAGACGCTTCTGTTTGATAGTGCATGCAAGGAAAATAAGTGTGGTTAATTTGTTGGTGCAGCGGGGTCGTGCTCACTGTCACTACACATGACGTCTAAAAGAAACGGTCGGTGCTTGTGTCGCCGTCTGCCTCTCTCCTCTCCTACTCATTTCCTCCGTCACTGTTCTAAATGGATGTGGAGAAAAATCGACATCCATCTCTGACAGACTGATCAGAGGCTCGCGCCGTACCACAAGTCCTGTCCGCAGCAAAAGTCTTCATTAAACTGAGCTGATCGCAGAAGATTAAAAATGGCCATTTGTTAAGTCAACACGCTGTCAGTGGACAGTGGACGAGAGCGAGTGGTGGTTGTGACGATAGGGAAAAGAGACGGAGAATTAGAAAGGAAGAAGAGGCAGAGACAAATAGGGAAGAAGCATCTGTGAGTGTGAAAAGAACAGACAGAAAGAGAAAGCCAGTGCGGTAAAACACGAGTCGTGAAATGTCAAGCATGCGTTTCAAGGTTACACCCCTCGGCCCTGTCATTTCTGAGAATCCATACTGTCTCCATGCATGACCAGCCATTACCCATCAGCCACTGAATGACACAGCTTTTACTGTCAACGTGCAGTGTGGCTCAGTTCAACAACACATCTAATGTTTGTTACTTAATAATCCATACGCATAATGCATATTGCAAGAGGGATATGTTTGAAACAGCACATTTAATTCACCACCTCCCTCGTCTTCTGCCCTTTGTTTGCGCGTCATAAACACACACACACACACACACACACAGAGTAACTCCCACTCAGCCTGTGAACAGCATAGGCAAATGAATCTTTGCACTCGCCATACATCTTTCACACGATAGCGTCACAACTGTCATCATACATCACTTCAGCGGATAGAAGATGCATACAGACACGCACACTCAATGCATACATTCATGCCGTGGTGAGAGGGCCTGTCCCCACTCTCTCTCTTTCTCTTTCTTGAATGTGTGTGTGTGTGTGTGTGTTCTATATGAGCATGTATCAATTTCCTGACACTCATCCACAGCTGCAGCCACGTGTGTTGGAGCTGACTGATGGCACAGCGGTGTGTATGACTGATGAATTATTAACAACGCCGTCAGCCGGATGCCCACGCTGCCCAACCTCACATGCACTCAGAATTTAGCATGCATCATCAAATGCATTAGGCGTCCCATTTTAGAGCCGCTCAAAATAGAAAAGGGGAGGCAAAAAAAATAATCAGGGTTTCGACTGCTTTGTTGTGTAACCTAAAAAGGGTCTTTCTCTCCTTTTTTCTCTCGTTCCCTATTCAGTAAATTGCAAGGCATTTAGATATACAAAGAATGTGTCCAGGCCTCCGAGGCTTAGCAAAATGCGTCTGCGGCTGTTTTTCTCTCTTTGTCTCTTAATGCCAAAACCCCTGACTTCAAAGGTGCAGTTAAGCATTATAATTTATTTATTTTTTCAACTTTTTCATTATGCCAGCCGTGGTGTTTGGAGACTGATAAAAAACTGGTTCAGGGAGGGATGTCCATCCAATTACCTTTATCAGGAATGGGAGCAACACTTATCTGGAGGTTTTTCTTTAATATTCAGGAGACCATGTCATGTTAGCTGTAAGCAACTCTGACATCTTTTCAGCTGAGCTGAAAATCTAAATGCTACACTTGAAAGAACTTTGCTGTTGATCAGATTGGAGTTAGGATAGACTTAATCCATTTGTTGTTGTTGTTTTTATTAATTAAAAATGGTTTGGAGTGGTTTTATTACCCGTTTAAATAAACAGTCCCACCGCCAACTTAGATTCTAGATATTTATGCTTCAGGATCTCAACCGCATGTCAGATACAGTGTTAACTGCTACTGCTGAAAATAAGTCTTAAAACAGAATTTACGTCAGACAATTTCAAAACTACAATAAAATAAAACAAATAAGTATCAGCCCAACCAGCCTTTGACGCATTAAACCAAAAATGCTTAAATTGTTGGTAAAGGATGTCATGATGGTGACTCCAGCTTTTTTTCAAACAGAGTGCCCACTCACTGCTAGTGCTGGAAAAGTAATTTTATCGAGTGGCAAATAACAAACAGTGGAGAACAACTTTTGAGGGGGGACTTTGGTGTACTAGCCTCTCATTCTGCTGTTTAGATATTGTAACTGCCTCTGAAGCTTGGGGCGCTCTGCCCTGGGCCGCGAGGGGTTGGAGTGGCGTCTTTGAGAAGATGAGTCGCAGAGAGAGAGACTGTTGTCGTGGCGAGACTCTCGCCATGGAGAGCAAGCCCTACGTGGGCTCTGGCTTCACAGGGAAGCCGGCTCCTTCTTGTGGTTTGGTGGGAGGGGCTTAGTGGAGTGATACGAGCAGCAGAGAGAGATGCAGAAGGTTTTGCATTGCATGTTCAGTTGTTACTGACCACAGCTTTAAGAATATTCCACACAAGTCTGTTGAAGAACAGTATTACATCGTACTGCAACCCCAGCTTCAGATTATTCTTCTTACCCGCTCCCAAACATCCCACAGTTGTTTGGGTTAGTATGAAATGAAATTAAATTTATTTGTTTTTTGCTCCAGCAAATGGAATGTCAACAATAGAACCCAAAAGACAGAAATTTATATTTTAAAATCTTTTTTTGGATTCATGATGGCGTCCCCTATGTTTGCACTAACCTGAACAGAATGCTGTTCCCATAGAGAACGTGTTTTCATACAGCTAATCAAATCATTTCTTTTATTATTATTATCGCAACTGTTTTTGTGTAAAGCAGTAACTCCACTGCAGACGGTCACACTGACTGACAACTAGACAGCTAGAAAAAACAAGAGCCACATGCTTTAAATGACTGCCGACTGCTTTTCTACTAAAGTCAACTTTTGATCCGACAACACCACAGGGGCAAAGTGCTCTGCTAACATCAGTTTGCAGGCTAGTCAGCTAATTGGTCAACTGCAACTCTTGAGACAGTTTAAAAACTTACCTGCAAGTGTCATTTTGTCCAGTTAAGATGATGCACTTTTGTTCTTTCATCTGTCTGCTGCTGTGTGCTTTGTCAAATTCATTTTGTGACTCCATACCAATATGATGCTCTCTGGCCAACATTAGGTAAGGTTTGCTATACTATGCTCATTTGAACCATACACAGTGCTATACGTTTTGTGGCTGCTTATCACTCATTACTCATTATTGTGGGTTATAAATGACATTACCCTAACTTATCAGTAGTGAAGATGAAAAACTGTATTGTACAGTGGAATACTACTGTATCTTGTCTTGCTTTTTTGCTGTCTCTGCATGTGCTTTATGTCCTCAAAACTGCTGCTTGTTTTTATGCATCAAGTTGCTGTTGGTCTAATCCAACAGGCAAACTGAAAACAAAACCCATTTTATAAACACCCGTTCTCAGATATTCTGCAATAAATTAGAAATACAAACACCAAAACATGTAAAAATCAAGGGTTTTCTGACCCCTGGTGTGTGTTATCTTTTTTTTTCCTGCCAGCCTGTCCAGGGCTTTGACTACGCTAAGAAGCACATGGGTCGGACTGGTGATGAGGCCATCTCGGTTACCAAGGAGACACTGGTGCTGGGGCTGCCTGTACGAGATGCTCCACTATCACTGTCATTAGATAAGAAGGTCCACCAGGATGGGACCGCCAGCAAGAGGCCTCCATCTGCAGACATACACAAAGGAGGGTAAGACCGTTACTGACCAATTTATTTGCTTGCACGTCTGCTTAAATTGTTTGGATCAGTTTGGTAAAGACATTGACCTGACATTGATATCAGAAAGTCATTGTGACGCATCAGATATGTAAAATATGATTTAAACAATTTGGGCGGTATTGTCTAAGAAACCCTTCACCTTCATTTTTTTGGGTGTGGCACTGGACATATGTCACACAGATAACACACGGATGTTGCTCAGGATGTAGAGCAGGTTGTCCAAATGATCAGATTCGGCAGTTTGTTAGCCGCCTCCTCCAGTCTGCATGGCAAAGTGTCCTTGCGCAAGGTACTAACCCCAAATTGCTCCCAATTACTGTTTGAATGTCAGTTCCATTCTGATGATCAGTTGGCACCTTGTATAGTAGCCTCTGCCATTAGTGTGTGAATGTGTGTGAATGTGACATGTACTGTGAAGTTTTTGGAGTGGTCAGAAGACTAGAAGTCACTCATATAAGAACATAACAGTCCATTTATCATTTATTATTGCTAACTTTACTGCAGAGCCCTGCACATGCAATAACGTCACTAAAAGGGTACCCGGTGTGTTAAAAAGCGATGCCAAGGGGTCTTGGTCTTTACCAAGCAGCATATGTGACAGGTTGGGATTGAGAATGTGTTGTATTAGTCACAATCCTCCAAATCTACGATTAGTTTTGACTCTCGATGCCATTGTTAGACTATTGAGTCTTGATTTGTATAGATCAACAGATCATTGGTTTGACTGCTGTCATTTTATTCTTCTTTAAAAAGATATATGGGATATAGTGTGATAGGTCAGTTAGTGAAAGGACAACTGCACTTGGTGCATTCTTTGTTTACCAACCAAAATTATTAGCTTCTCGTTTTTCAGATCGCCCATGTTTTCTCATTGTGAGAGGAAGCTATGTAACGTCTGGTTGTATATTCCAGGCAAACAGTGACAATATTTTAATACTGGAATGCAATACATAATTTTACCATCCTGCTCTAAAATGACATCCAGTTTACCAGAATCCATGTGAATGCTACATAAGGCCATATGGTCAAATTTAAAGTAATTAAATTAAATAGTTTGAAAAATATTGAATAACAATAACTTAATTAACAGTCAATTGGTAGCAAACTGTTAAATAAGAAAGTAAATGGCTAGGTGGCAGAAGGGTACTTGAGTTTCCTCACCTGCATAAAGGTTCTAATGTTCTTTCAAATCTATTTGTTTAGGATGTCCTGCGATATACGTAGTGGTGCCTGAGGTGGTGTATGGTACCCACGAGAAGCAGCATAGCCTACGAACTGGGCAAGGCAAAATGTAGAATCAATATCTTCACACCCCTAATTACTATGGGTGTCAAACCTAAATATTGTTTTTCATCATTTGATTTAGAAACATTACAGAACACAAATTTGCATATTTAAAGACAGACTCCAGACCCCAAAGTGGCTGGGAGAAAATGTGGGCTTTACTGTTTCTTGTTAGGTGTTACTATGCTTAATAGAACTGTGATAGATGTGTGTTAGAGACTGGGGCGAATAGAAAAGATCCCTTCTATCACACTGCTGACATCATAAGACATAAGTCATTGAACATGTGGATGTTTTGGCAAAGCCTGCTTATTCAAAACATCCCTATAGTCTGTGATTCTGCACAGGTACAGAGTTGAAATAACAAGAAGATCAGACATGACTGTTCCCAGCTGGAAGCCTTGTGGAGGGGAACCACAAAGTTCTAGAGCAGCTGTTTCAGTCAGTGAACAAGCCAGCAACAAAACCCCGAGCTTTTCAGCAGGACCAGACATCCGTGTTTGTTTGTGTATCGCAGTGTTAAGCCAGAGAGAAGCCGGCAGTAAGCAGTGCAGGCTCTGACAGATTGACATGATCTGAAGATAAGTCCAGTGTTAACGAGGAGCTGTTTGGAGACAATAAGAGGAGATTTTAACAGTGCAAAGCCCACTACACCGAAGCTGTGTGCTGTTGCAAGAGCAAAGGAAAGTATTGTATGAAGTATGAAGCATTTTAGCATGGATACTGCCACTGTAGTTTTGAGCTGTTGACAGCTTAACACCTATCTGAGCCATGGTCTGACACATCCACCCTAGTGAGCTGGAAATGTTTCCTTGGAGCAAAAAGAGAGTGCAAAAGTATAATAGGTTATAAATGTAAATGTGCGTCTCTCCTTCACTGATGAACAGAATGTGATCAACATTTGCAACAGGTTTTACTGCAGATTTGACACAGTTTTTAGATAAAAATAGACAGAAATTAATAAATTGTACAAGTACGATCCTGTGGATGATGCACATTACCAGTTTAAAAAATTCAGGCCTCAAACATAAATGCCAATAAGTCAGGTTCGAAAATCCTATAAAAAGGTAGCTCCTTATAACTGTAGATGTTTCCTCACAGTCATCACATTCATAGTTTTATTTCTGCATCAAAGTAATCCAGCTGATAAGTTCATGTTAAGCGAGGTGCATCCTCTGTAACTTTTTCACCAGATGTGCAGTGCAGAATAAAGCTTGAATGATGTTGCAGAGGTTTTGTTTTGACATCATAATGTTAACCTCGGACACCATGACAGATTAAACTGCCAAACTGAAGTTCAACTTCAAAGTGCTTGCAACACGGCCAAAACAGTTTTCAGATTTTTGTAATTAGCCTTCTCATGCTTTTGTGTGAACGCCCCCCTCCCCTTGCATGCACAACTTCAATATGGCCCAGTGATTATGGCACTTTCTTTGTGTTAGTAGCGTTCTCATTTTGTTTCTGTAGACACATTTATCCAGGCCTCCTCCCATACGCAACCTTATATCTTAAATCATGGAATATGGACCAGTGACTTTCTGACTTATTTTCCTTATTAAATTGCCTAACCATTTACAACTTTTTTTAAGAATCAGTTTAGATATATAATATATCTGGTAAGAGGAGTATAAATAGCAGAAAAAAACAATTAACACAGAAAATAAAGCAGTCTAGATGATTTCCAACAACTTCCTCACCCACCCTTCATCCTTCTGGTGTAAATGCAGATTCACCTGTTGCAGTCCGGGTGTTTCTGTGGTTAAATAAGATTTTTGGATGAACGATTCTTTCATCATTTTCAGTAAGGAGAGAAACTGTTTCCTCTAATTAGCAAGAACTACTAGCACAGGACTGTATACACCCTACACACTAATGAATGTCAAGCCTCTGTGCTCACCCACACATTTTTAAATATGTGGATGACATGAAATTCGATGGTTTTTTGCTGCCAAATTCTGGACAGACTTTCAGGGGTAAAAACACTTCAGTTCCATTGGGTAGTATGCAGACAATTAGTAGACATGTAAATGTATGCAAGGAAAGTCAGATGTCCCTCTGATCCAGAATAATGAGTCAGTTGGGAAACAAACATGATAGATACAAGTGCTGGTACTTTACTTCTACTGTAAGAGAACGTCAAAAAAGTAGAGGGCCATAATTGAAACCTTGATTTCAAAGTTGTTGATTGGAGTTGTTTTATGCTGTTCCCACAGGATAATTGTGCAGATTTCGGTCAGATTCGCTGCTCCCTACACTTGCAGAGTTGTTCCTGATTCGAGGCTGATCTGAATATATTATCTGACCAAATGATCCTGTAGTGTGAGGAGTTTACAGACGTAATCTTAATGATACTGACTCAATCTCCCAGACTTCAAATATCAAACACTTTTGATATTTACAATTCAAATTGAAATACTGTAGTCGGGCTTGATTTCACAAAAAAGGTGCCATAATCCAACCTTTCATCTAAACAGATGTCATCACAGCCACTGAGAAACTATAGTGGATTAGACTAGTTTACTGTCAGGGATAATATAAGATTACAAAGATGGATGGTGGATATTGCATAATTTATGGTGCATTTGACTGCTGCTAATCTTTATGTTTTATGTTATTTGTCTCAATTTGGCATTTAATTTAGTGTAGAGTCTTTTTCCATATATTTTATCTATCTTTTTGTACTATTCAGTGTTTTCTGCACTACAACAAAGAGGATTCTTTGTTATTGTCCTCCATTTTCTATGCATGAGCGATGAATATGATTTGTAAACATCTGCTGGAATCACATAGTTTTAAATATATTTGCCAAAATGTGCAAAACAGTCTCATTCCCAATAGACTTCACTAGGATTATGAAGTATAATCTGTTCTGTGCACGAACAAGAAAACATTTAGAACAGAATGAGGAAAACAAATTTTTTTAAACTTTTCCATCTCTAGACATTTCTCTACTACAAGCTTCACCCACCCATCCACCCACACTGAATTGTGACATTTTTCCTTAAGGAAGTTTGGAGTAAATGAGATGCATTATGCTTCTTCTCACAGAAATGCAAATTCAGAAACATGCACACAAGACAGTGCCTTATATTTACACACTACTAAACGAAAATGAATGGAGGTGGGATTAGTTGTGCTTTGCTTGTCAAGGATGATAAACACATGTATATTTATAACCCTGGCTATAGCTATGCCAAGTGTAAAATGCCGGAAGAGCTGGCTTAGTGTGATAATGAGCTTTACCAACCTGTATATATGCACACGTAGGTATATCTTATGGGGAGCCATGTTTCAAAGAAGGTATCATAGGTTAATCTACCACCTGGGTGTACACTAATTAGAAAATGAGGCAGTATCTCATCCTCTTTCAAGTTCAGTATGGAGTGCAATGTGATGAGAGGATGAATTTCACACCAAAACAGCAACAAGGGATGCAATTATTCTGGGATTTTATAATGATAACAAGACTTCTGAAGTGTTTTCTCTCTTCAGATGCACAGGCACAAACAGGCTTGGTGTGCTAAATCAGAAGCTAAAAGGTTGATAAGAAAAGTGCTCATGGCTGGAAATATAGATGACTGGGACAAGCAAACAAAATAAAACCTTGTCTGAAATTGTTGGCTCTGTTTTATTCAAGTGTCCCAGTATGTCATGGCAGTGTGACAGTGAGCCAGCATGCACAAAACCAGGACCCTGAAACTGAAGCACTTAAATGAAATTTAGCCATCATTAATTTCATTATTTATACCTGTGCTTTTCATACTGTGACATGTCAAAATGCCTTTAAGTGCCTTCACGCATATAATTGCAACAATATTTTGCTACAAAATATGATTACACACACAATGCACAGATTATACTATTTGAATTTGAGTTAACAAACTGAAACACATCCTATACTAATACACATGTCCTATAAACCACCATTGCTTTGATGCTATACTTTAACTATATGAAATTTCCAAAAAAGCAGATGCTCCATGATAAAAACTGATTTTGGAAAACCACATTCATTATTATTTAATCACAAACCTATTTATTTAGTCTTGTATTTTTCATAAAACAAGTTAATTTGTCTCAGCTATTTTCTGGGCACAACAGGAGATGTGATCTGAACTTTCTGCGTCAAGATGCTTGTTTGTTGAAAACCTAAAACAAGTGAAACTGTGTTAGAACAGCAATTATCTCAGCTGTGGACTGTTGAGTTGTGTTGAGTTTTCATAGGGAGAGCATTTATTCTGCTCACTGCATCCTCCGTGTAGCTACAGAAAAGAGGCAGGGTGTCGAACATTACTTTCCAGCAGTGTGTTTATTGATTCTGTTGCTCATCTCTTTGGCCTTCCCACACAGATGTACATGGACAACACACTATATTCCTCCCTCCACCCAACCCCTGTCTCTTTGCTTACTGTAATACCACCTGACTTGTACTGTGACTTGGCCAACCATTGACTGCAGCTCAACCAGCATGTGTGTGTGTGTGTGTGTGTGTGTGTGTGTGCGCGCGTGTTAACACAGACAAGGTGTTAGCCTCGCCTGTGGCTCTATAATGTCCGGTCTTGCTGATCTGTGCATCTCACACCACCTGTAGACTGGCCTGTCATGTTAGGTAACTGCTGCGGCTTACATGCCTCAAGGCTATTAGTGTGTGTGTGTGTGTGTGTGTGTGTGTGTGTGTTGTATACGTGGTCACGTGCCTGGTGTGTGTCAGGCTAGAAGATTGCTGTATATGTCTTCATGTATGTTGTTCCATGACTTTTTTGACTCTTCTACAGCCGTGTGTGTAGTGTGTATGCATGTTTGTGTGTGTGTGCGTGTGTAAGTGACATACATGTATATCAAGTTATTTCCATCAAGGCCCCTGGCTGTTGAACAACCTGCCCAACAAAATCAGGATTGTTGCTGCTCTATTTGTCCTTTACATTTGTCCTGGATTTCCCAACATTTTCTAAGCTTGAATATAGCATGGTTTTTGATGAGATTAATTCTGTTAATAAAAATGCAAAGAAATGTCGGATTGCAAACCATCTCACAATGACTTCAACCCAAAATAATTATCTTTACAAAAGATGAAAAATAGCTACACTGTACAGTACAATGCAGTAGTACAGGAGTTGATTTGCCCCTTTAGCAGTCAATGTTAGCATTTATGAGCCACAATCAAATCACTGTTTAGGCTCGTTCTGTTCTGGGTGGATCGGATGGACTACTGAATAGGCCTACCGGTACAGGCCCAGGACCTGGTCCAGAACCTCTGCATGAAGTGACTGTTACCATGTCTTGGGAAAGTCAATCAAATGACCACAAACAAATGCACACAAAATGGCACGAAACAACCAGAAAGAGACGCAAAAAGGAGCAAGAAGATGTAGACCCACAACAGCGTTGTACGGGGTCATGTATGGAGTCATTTTTAGTCTTTGAGTGTGGGTGCCTTGCTCCTGTGTATGTGGGGTGGGTGTTCTTTTTTTTACATAATCCGTCCATGGCTGTAGGCTACTTGGAGGTACAAATAACATTTTGATATTAATTTAAATTAACATAGTTGTTTGTGTGGCATTCACAAATTGCACTGAATAAACTGAATAACTATTAAAAATGTCCAGTTTCTTATTGTCAAGAAATTTAAATGTTTTAAAATGCTTTAAATCTGAGTCAAAACAGGTTTTTACACATTTTACAAATGGCTGGCTTTGCATGGATGTAGCTAAGAAGCTAACAAATGAGCAAACAAGCTTGCCAACTTTTTTATCATAGTAAATGTCAATAACTTTAGAGTACTGTAGATGTCTTTGACAGAGGGTTGGCCATTGTCAGCAGTAAGCATTTAGGAACTTTGATGTCGTGGTACTACTGCACGAATGCTAATAGCATCGAAAGCATCAGAGCTCCGTGGTCATTTCCCGACAGGATATGACAGACAGCCGAGCCCCACCACACACAATCTCCATCACTAGAACATTTGTCCAGTTATTGTAAAGACCAAGCTCAGAATTACAAAGAAAATATGAGAAAAGTAAAGAAGAACTGAGAAGCGTGAAGAAAAGAGACACCAACCAAAAAGAAGAAACGCAAACAAAAAGGCAGGCACACAGTCACGCTGAAGCTGTGATTTTACAATCAAATCCCATTGCTTTGCATTTCACATTGTTGCTCTTAAGAAGCTCTTAATAATTTTGGGTTGCATTTATTGTTGGATGATTTTCCAGCCAACATTTTTTGCCGTTTTAGAATCTATTTTTAATGCTCCATTAATGGTATGTTTTTAAACTTATATTAAAAGTTGATAGTGTGTTGCCAGTATTAGCCAAGAGATGATGCCCTGTTTGTGTACACATTGAGACTCCCCTTTCCTTTCTCCCGTGCCTCTCTCTGTTGCCATGGATACTACAGGCGGTTGCCAAGCGAGGAGGACGGCTCCATGTCGAGTAACGGCTCTGGGAAGCTGAACACTAGCAAGAGCTCCTCGGCCCGAAGGACGGCGACCGGCAGCAGCAGCAGCAAGAACGGCAAGGAGGAGCTACACAAGAGGAGCACCAACGGTGAGAAGGGGGAGGAGGAGGAGGAGGAGGGAGGGGTGGTAAAGAGAGAGAGAAAATAAGGTACAGAGAATGGATGAGGGAGGAAATACAAAGAATTAAGTGAAGAAGAAATACTTAATGTTATAGGCCTACAGACACACACTGATGGATAGATAGTCTTTCTTTATGTTTGTGCCCATCACAAAGTCTGTCATTGGTTAAAAAAAATAAGAAAATGAAACACACATACACTAACCTTACTCATGAACACAAGTGCACCCCCCACACACACTTCTTGTACTATGATATTTTACCCAAAGCATAATTAATATGATATCGTGAAGTGCAGATGAGCACAAAGAGGGAACTCACTCATAAAAACAGTGACTCAGCCAGCTGAACATGACAGTGATGACCAGTGTTGGGCAAGTTACTCAGAAATTGTAATATATTACTAGTTACTTATTACTCCTTAAAAAAGTAATATTATTACTTTACTTATTACTGGGTGATAAAAGTAACTAGTTATGTTACTCATTACGTTACGGGGGGCAGGGGTTTATTAACTAACTTTGGACAGGTTTGTGCAGCGGTGTTCAGGAGAGAGAGAAAGAGGGAGCGAGCGAGGAGGTGCTGCACGAATTATGCTCCTCAATCAAATATGATTTTAAATATGCCTAATAAAAATGCCGGTCCGTGTTGATAATTATCCAAATTATTGTCTAATTATGGGAAACACTGCTTTCACTACCACCCTTCACCCACAAACAAAGCAACCTCTACCGACTTTTTAACTAATATCATATTCATACCAGCAACAAGGAGTGTGTTTTTTTATAAAGCATATAGCCGCGGCCTAACGTTTCTTAACACCACCGGCTGAAATAAAAAATTAAGCAAGTACTTCCCGACTTTTGAACTAATGTTTTTCTGCACATGTAGCCTGTTTATAAGAGCAGTCTTCAGTAGTTACAAAACGTTACGTTAACGCCACTCTCTCCCGACGAGTCCAAGCATCAGTGCTTTCTTTCTGTAAGTTTCACGTTGCTGTGCTGCTTCAGCAGATGCTTCAATAAATCAGATGTAGAAATGTTCACGGTTGAAAGCTTTTTGCTGCTCGCACAGAGTTCACACTAGACGACAATGTTCTTTGCATCTTAGACTGTGACACAATAATGGCAGTAGCTACTTACAGCTGTGGAAAGAACGCCTCTCGCCCTCGTTCTCCACTCTTCCTTTAGTTTTGGCTCTCAGCGGACATGAACAACAAAGTCCTGTGCCACTGAGCTGCCGCACAGTCGTGGATTCACGTCAAGGATGGTGCGTTCAGGAACGCGCACCGCAGCATTAACACGCATTAGTAACTGTGATAATATTACTGTTATTAGTAATTAGTTACACTACTAGTTACTGGGAAAAGTAATATTATTACATTACTGCACTGGTGAGGACACATTTACTCAAATCACATACACTCACATATCTTTTTACTCCTCAAACACACACACACACACACACACACTCATACCCACAAACAGCAGTTATAGGTCTTAACTGAATCAAAAGATGCATTTCATGTGTTTGTATTTCAGTTTTTAGGTGTTTTCAGTTGGCTTGCCTCATTCCAGGATGCAAAGCTAAAAGTGTCTTATAGAGACAAAAGCCAACGGCTGGCAGTGTGTGTGCCTTAAGCAGTGCGTCAAGTTACTTTGGAGTAGAATCACAGAGGAAAGACAGGAAAGTGGGTGGCAATAGTTGTGACAGCATACTGTCAAGTTAGGTGTTATTCAAATCCATACAACCCACAGCATTTGGTTTGTGCATTAGAAGAATGACTCATCGTTGAACCCATGACACTCAGAGGAATCCTTATCCAGAGAGAAAAGACACTGATACCCTGGGTAGCTATTAAAAACAAATTAGCACTGTAATTTCAAGTAAAGTAAAATTACTTTTTTACCCTGGTGATCCATCCCAATCAACTTAAACACTGAAACATAGCAGATATGTTACTTACATACAAAAAAACCCAAAACAAAACACCACCAGGTTTTGACAGAACTACAATCAAAATGATGGTTAGTCACAGTCAGGATACCACTTTTAATGTAAGGCACCCTTATAAAGGGGTTATAAGTTGTAACTAGCTTTTTTATTGTTTTATCAATCATTTTCTGATGCTTATTACTAACTTATTGATAAAAGCAAAACGTGGGTTGCCAGGTAATATGATTTCGATGGTGTTTATCTACCTTGAGACACTTGCTTTGTCTTTTAGCACACCCATTTCAGACTCAACGTTAGCAAGTCATTAATAGGTCAGTATTTACCATGACTAATGTCATTAGTTATAACTTATCAACCTCACAACCCTATAAAGACCCTTGTCTTCTTTAAAACTGGGACCACACAGCCAGAAACATGATCAAAATGTTACTTAAGATAAACTCCATTAATTTTGTACAAACCAGAGAACATTAAATCAGAATTCTGTGTTGCCTGGTTTTTGATTTGATGTAGGTTCAAAAATGTAGTCTTGTTCCAGATGTCCGAATCACCATGAACATCTTTGATTTGTTCATTTAATACAACTAGGTCACGTATTGTGCTCATTGACCCCTGTTAGGGAAACAATATACCAATCAGAGCTGTGTAGAATGACACCTTACTACATAGCTAGCTAGCTAACTGGTTACATCCATGAAAAACTTCAAAATAACACACACAAAAGTGGCACAAAGCTCTATGTAGCTGTACAGGTTGTTGTAAGACGACTTACAGAAATAACAACTAAATCGACATACTGTAGCCTGCTTATTAAACTTTTGTGCAAAAAGTGAACTGCTTCCAGCTAACAACCCCATAGCTTCTGTGTTGACTGAGAATATCGCTGGTGGGACAGATACATGACTCGCTACTGATTTGTTAGGGCGAAACAAAACAAATCCTCCCTTCCTCGCAATAAGAAATCAGCTAACATGAACACAGTGTCAGCCCGAATTAATTAAGCTAAACTAAATTGCAATTTACTCTGATTAGCATCCTATCAAACATACAGAATGCTTCCACTGTGGTGAATGATGGTTGAAAGAGTTAGCCTGCTGAAAATCTTGACTTTGCTGACCTCTGGTTGTAGCAGTGATGTGATTTGTGTACTCCATGGTGTGTCAGCTGTAGGGTGTGGTAGGAGAGTGTTTCTCTGACCATTTCAGACCTATCAGTAACGCTCGGTGTAGTCAGATATGTGTTAACTCACTGTTTGAAGCAGTTCTTGGTGATGCTTTTCTTAAAAGTTACATCATTTGCACTTGTTAGCTACTGTATGGTAACTTATGTTCTCAGTGTTTTCTTATTTCTGTATCTACATGTTTAATGCACATCACTTAGGTTCCTAAATTAACATTTTTCTTAAAACAAAAAGAAATGATTAAGGTTGCATGCACCACCAGCAAATTGATAACTCCACATTTTGCGTACATGGGCTCTTGACTAGGATTTGAAATTAAATTAAATGTATTTGCTCAGTTTGTTGCTGCAAAACAAACATTTGTAATAATGGTCTTTTTGAAATGTCACAGAGGTTCGATTAAGTTGATTAATCATAAGTAATTGCTTTTGCTTGGAGAATTATCTTATCTGCACAGCTCAGTTTCCAGTGTCTGTTGAATATATTTTATAATCCCATTTATACTTTGATAAAGATTCCTAGACAGACACATATTACACATGCTTTTATCTACAGTACCTGTTATCAGTGGTGGCAGTAAATGTACTGCACCTTCAATATGACTTGTTCAACAGATTAACAAGCAGATCTTTTTCCAGCTCTGCACATTCCGAATTGGTTGCATAAACAATGCTCTGATCACTGATAACGCTGCAACGTTGCGTCTGTTCAGTGACATTCTAGGACGCTGTGATTTTCAATTTCTTTTGCATCAGCCAACCAATGTTCACAGTAATTTCTGTGATTTATAGTGTTTATGCAAGCGAATGATTGAATACCCGGAGGAGAGAAGGAGAGGAGAAGAGGATGACTAACTATTTCATTTTCTCACTACTGTTCAGAGAACTGGGGATGGACAGGAGTAGATCTTTAGAAAAAAAGAGAGAGACGAAAGAAAAACTGACTGGAGAACACTGGAAATCTGTTCAAGAAATTAAAGATTAATTAAATGGTAAATCCACAAAACTAGAAGCATAGATGTACAATTCAGAGGAACAGAAGATCATATACACAATCAGAAGAAGGCGTAGGGGAAACAATTGCTAAAGGTTCATTTTGTAACAACTAATCAAAAGTACACACAGCTTATTGCTTTAAGGAGGAGAATTTTACTGAATGCTTGTCTGTTGGGAAAATGTGTTGGGTGTGTGCAGAGATTATTATCTTAGCACTTTAACCTTGACCTAGTATATGCAGCAAGCACTCAAACCAGGCATGAGAAAGGAGACTGTGTTATGAGAAGAATCGATCTGATGCACGGGGTATGGGCGCGTGACAGATTTCCTGTTAGAGAGACAACTCAAAGACTGCACATTTTATTTATTAACTTGTATTCACAGTTACGCTGAATTCATTTCTAGAACCTAAAGTAGACAAAGGACAATGAAATATACTATAGATAAAAAGAAGAAAAACACAGAAATAATATACGGAGTAAATGTAACTTCCAGCACCTCTAAAGCTTAGTAATTAACATGTCGTAAGTTGTTGTTTTATGGAAAGTTGTTAATGCAATATTTTTTCTTGGTGACCAGCCAACAGACAAAAATAAGTGTCCACAATGACATTTTATTTGGATTTTAAAATACATCATCATCTGTTATTTAAGGAGAGCAGTGGAGCAAAAAGTTCACCAATGTTACCAATGGTAACAGACATCATGTTCTTTAACCCCAGTATGGGAATAGGTTAAAATTAAATCAGATGTGTGTGTGAGGGCAGTAAAGGATGTTATCTGCGCTTCCACTGTGCTATCAGATCAACTTAATGATGTTTCAGCTTTATGTTTCATTTCTTTGTATTAACAGCCCTTTGGTGGTGATAACAGTGGCTGTTAGGAGAAAACACATTTAACTGTTTGATGATCAATGTAGTGATGATCATGAGCATTGATGATGGCAAACAATGAGAACAGACAACAGTTACATCTCGTTAGTCAGTCACAGATGGTGCAGGAAAATTAGCATATAAGATGAGTTTGGACACTGTTGGTGTATTTAAGAATGTCACTGATTTAATGTGGGGTGAGTCTCTTCATCAGACAGATTAGTCTCTATTACTCACCTTCTTTAAGATGAAGTACACAAGCCGGAAACAAGTCAATTCAATGTAGAGATAGTGTTAACAGTTGAATCAAAGTGTGTAACGGGAAGAAGGAGGATGACATACGACACAGGTCCTGGTAGAGATCAAATTGACCCTCAAATTGATCCTCATCATTCGTTTGCCTTTTTCCTGCACATTGAAATGGCTAATGACACCAGCCCTTCTCTAATCTGCAAGGTACAAATGCAAATATTTTTATGCCATGTACATAGTTACCTAACAAACCTTTTTTTTTTTTTTAAATACAGCCTGATTTTGCCATCCCTATAGCCACTCCCCTAGTGTGGCTAAAACACTCTCTGTACATGTAGTTATTATAACTGAGGATCAGGAACAAGACCATACCTCTCTCTCTCACTAATCCAACCACCCGGGCTTCACTCATTTCATCAACCTGTGCCTCTCTAATCCAATCACCTGTACATACGTATATAAGCCTATCTAAGCCCTTTCTCTCCCATTTCTCAGTTCTCACATCCCTCCCCCCAAATCCTGTTTCCCGTTTCTCTTCTCTGTCAACGGGCAGCACGGTGGCCTCACAGCAAGAAGGCCCTGGGTTTAGACCTCATTCAGCCCAGGCCTTTCTGTGTGGAGTTTGCATGTTCTCCCCGTGTTTGCGTGGGTTTCCCCTGGGCACTCCTGTTTCCTTCCACCATCAACAACAAAATTCATAATTCCGAAGCAATAAAAAATCAGAGCACAGTACTTATTAGCAAGGAGACTGTCAATTGAGTCCCAGTGTACAGACAACACACACAAAAAAATTGCCCTCACTAAGTTGTTGCAGAATTATTATGTATTATATTTTGTAGCAACCAAATAAAACTACATGATCATGTGTCCTCCATTCCAAGTCCAGTCATCTCAAGAAAATACTTTAGATGTTTGATGAAAACAACTGGCCAATGTTCGGCATCTGATGTTATTATGCGTGCACCTTATTTACGTGTAGTGTCGCGGTTTCCAATCTTGTGCAAGAACTGCAACAAATAGAGCAGACTGAACTGCTGCCAGGACGAATGGTGACAGTGTGGGTTTGGAGCTGAGTTAATGGCAGACTGTTGTAGCCATACAACGAAGCAGTCTGCCATATGATGTCAGTCAGGCAGTGAGTCACAGTGGGCCCAGTACAACACAACACTTTCCATCTGCCGCTCTCATGTATGCACACATACATGCAGGAGCCTCATATACTGGAAGAGGCGGACGACACATCATACAGCTGATGTTTTCTCTGAGAGGCGAGTAAAAGAAAACAGCACAGAGCAGTGTTTTTTGAAATCCTGTGCCATGGGACCTAAACTGTGAACAGTGGTGAATTGCTCTAATCTAAATTTGTAGAGTTGCCATGACAACAATTGAATCTTACCATAGAGACATATTAGACAAATGTCATTATTATGGAGTGTGTGAAAGCATAGCAAGGTCACTGTAAGCTTGGGAACCATGAGACAAAACAGCAGGATGAAAAGCCGACTTTTAGAATTGTGTGTGAGGACCGTACAGATACATTTCTCTCAAATACACAGCTACTGTACATACATATTTTCTCTGCATTCCCATTAGGTAGTATGTATTTGGGTTGTTATGTTTTCTACACATTTATCATTTACTAGGGCCTTGTAGCTTTTTCATTTTTTACTGCTGGTCCCGATTCAATGTCTGAGTTACGCGAAATTTATTCAATACTACTTTTTTCTTGTCATAGAAAAGGAGACAAGAAAAACTGCAGCAGGAGAAGCAGTCACACTCTCACTCTTTACCATGCCTCATTAAGGGAAAGGTTTGACCTCTTTTGGAAAAAAGCTCATTTGGTTTCTTGCTGAGAGTTAGATGTGAGGATCAGGACAGCTAGCCTGGCTCTGCGCATAAACCACAGCCTGTTTTTCTTACACTTGGGTTAAACAAACAAGATAAAATGTTTCCATTTTATATGCAAAGCTAAGGTAATCAGCTTCTGACTCTAGCTTCTAATATATGTATCATACAGACATAAGCGTGGCATCAATCTTCTCATCTAACTCTCATTTTTCCCTGTCTATCCCTACTGCAGAATGAACAAGACGTGACATTAACATTAAATGTACTCAAACTGGAAAGACACTATGGCCAAAAAGGAAGGTCAAGTTAAATCAATTTGCAGTCAGAAACTGCCTGACTGGCTAAAAATGTGCAAGCCCCCCCCCAATTTGACAATTACAATCAGCGGATTGAACATAATTGCTGTTTGAATAATGTGGGGATTAGTAGAATTTGTGCAAATCCCTGCACTTGCAACATCACAGCTTCCTGGAAGGACTGGTTCTGTCTGAGTCTCGCTAACCCATTTGTCTTCCTCCTCTTCCCAGACCCGTACGAAGACCACTCAGGCTCTCTCCGTCTCATCACCATCAAACCTATGACGGCCCAGCCAACTTATTCCTACCCCTCCTCCTCATCCCACAGCCAAGACTCTGTGGTCCTCAACGGCGAAGTGAGTCTGCACACGCACACACATATACATGATGTACACATGACCTCAAGGCTTAATCGCACTCTGCTGTAAGATGAATCTGCAGTGTTGACAGCACATGGCAGAGCAAAAAGTAGAACGTCATCATCATCAGTCACACAGAAACATACTGTGCAGCAACATTTGGTAGCTGTGTACGAGGGTGTGGCAGAGATTCAGGTTTGTGTTTGGAAATGTCAATGCTTTATGTTACATTATTCAGTTTCAGGCGTCTGTTATCCTGCCCTGCCTCTACTGTAGTATAATCATAACATCTCCTCTGGGACATGCTGCACTGATGCTGAATTTAGCTGTTGTTGCTACAAACACTATGCCTCCTCTCCTCCTCTAAACTCTCACCCGTCTTAACACTTTTCCTCCCTCTCAGCCTGTCACCTCTCACTGTTTTCCTCCCTTTCCTTCCAATTCCATGTCAACCTCTGTGCACCTCTCTGCAGCTAAGACAGCGATACGCAGGCTAATGATAAATTATCTCTCAATCTCTTAACATAAGACCAGGAAATCTCCTCTGGGGCTCTCTGGTTTTCTAGTTCATCTGCAATTGATTGGTGTCCATTAGCAGAAAATATCATGTTTACCCTAAACATGATACACATTCTCCGATTATCGAGCTGTAGGGAATGTTTGTTCAAACGTATCTCAGCACTAGAAAGAAGGGACAAAAAAAAAAAAAAATATGAAACAGTTCATCATAAAGCATGAAAACAACGCTGAATTGAAGCCAGGAAAATATGATTACTTGAATTCAATACCTGAATGGATTGTTTGCAGGCAAACCATGTTGGTTTGAAGCAGAAGTCGGACATCGAGCACTACAGGAACAAACTGCGGCAGAAGGCCCGGAGGAAAGGCTACGGAGAGTTCTCTCTGTCTGAGACCGGCAGCCATGGTTATAGTCACCGTGATACCAGGCACAGTCGGCACGACAGCGCGGTCAAGGAGCCAATGACCGCTGAGGAGAAGAGGGCCTCCTTCGCTGGTTGTCATAAGAGGTATGGAGTCGGGGTTCCAGAGATACTGGAAAAAATAGTATAATTTGGTCATTGAAAATATAAGAATCTCCATTAAATCATAAGCATCATTGGCCTTTACTGCAGGTGGTTAAAGAAGTCAAAAGAATTAACTCAAATTATATTCAAATGTTGGCTGGGGCAAAATCTCAGTTAAAATGTTTTGATGCTCCCAAAATTAGAGGATTAGACTTCAGCATTAAAAGTGAGTCCTGTTTCATTATTGAAGCGAATGTTTTGTTCCATTTCATTTCATAATTATTTAAGCAGTAAACTATTATTAATTATACTAAGTGCTTTACTGACTGACGTTAGGCAGACTTAATCTTACTGTTATGAAAATGTGATTTTGTTGTTGGATCAGTAATAATTAATGCTAAATAAATGGTATTTTTCCACCAAGAATGATAGATCTACTGTAGATGTGTAGCTGTAGCGCATAGTTGCTAAGCAACACATAAGGAGTGAGTGAGTAGTGAGGGGTGATTTTTGGCCAGCGCATATTTCACAGTTCATGCGGATAAGTGTCTGTTTTGCTTTTCTTTGTCTCGAACTGATTTAACACATTCAACCTCTACACAGTTCATGTCCATTTCAACCAGAATTTTTATTTTTATTGTTTTTTTCCAATAAACTTTGTTGCAAATAATCAATAATCAATAATGAAGCTGGAATCAGGATCATAAAATGAAATAAAAATAAGTGAATGAAAACATTAAATGGCCCAGGTGTTATACAGTATGTTTTAACAGCCAGCAATAATCAGCTCAGAAAAGTTTGACTTCACTATTTAAAACACTATGCTTTTTATTTAAAAAAAGTAAACTGAATCCCACCATGTGAAGCTAGCTGAAGTACGTGTGTTACATGTAAACACTCCTCACTCTCTGAAACCTGATAAAACTTTCTCCAGAAGTAGCTACAGTATGACACCTTGCTGTAGTTACAGTGTTAAGTGTGTTTTTTCACACACCTACCATCAGGTACTCGCACCCACGGGAGCCCACCTATTGGAGCCGGCAGTCTCTGAGTAGCCCGAGCCCAGTAGAGACGGAGATGGACCTGCTGGTGCTCAGAGAAAGATCCAGGAGGGGCATCCGAAACAACGGCTACGACGTGAGTACCTGGACAAGTCAGGTACTTTCAAATTAAAGCCGAGTAAACGTTCTTTGTTCTTTTATAACTGTGAGGTAGAAGATCACATCCGATGCAGGAAGAGGACAGTGAAACAATGTTGCTTTTAACATGAGTTTTAAAAATGTTAGTGATTTGAAGCCTCTATAACTCTTAAGTTTTAACCAGGACCAAGGGTGTGTAAGTAGAGAATGTGAGAGCTTTACTTTAGGAGATATTCAGAGAAGTACCCAGCGACAAAGACCATGCGAAGCTTTGAAGGATTCTGAAGTTGGATCCTGTAACCAACTGTAATTTAGCAGCTCAGGTTCAGCCTCTGACCAGGTGAGTCATACAGAGAGATGATGAAACGCTGGATGGATCCTCCTTCTTCCAAATAGGTCACATGATGGTTGTGGCAAAGTACAGCTCTGGCACTTTCTCAAACTAATAAATTAATCTTTTGAGAGCATTTATAACTTTAATCCTTCCTTTCCATCCTACGCTCTCACCCTGATGCTCCGAGCTCATACCTAGAGGATTAACAAATCACCTGCGGATGAACTTTATAAACCTGCACTAAACAGAAAGATAAAGACAGAGGAAGTATGACAGAAAGGGAGGAAATGACCAGAAGATTAGAGCAGTGATTTCTTCATTTTAACGAGAGCGTACGATGGAGAAAGGAAGAAAGACTGTGAGAGAAGGAGATAAAATGGGGACAGATAGTAGCAAGTGTGAGTGAAATCTCTTTCTGCTGCTTCTCTGCTGCACCACAGTAACAGCAGCGACTGTGCTACCTAGCTGAATGTCAATGACTCTGAATATGATTATAGCCTATTCATGGATTCAGATGGGAGACTCGATAGCAGTTAATAGCCTTGGATGCACCAAACTGTTTGAAACGGCACAAAGAGAACACAGTGTGCAGGGTTTTTCCTGGCTCAGGATGGGCCTTTGGGGGGGTGACTTCGCGCGACAATAAGCTTGATCGCTACGCGTACAGTAAAGTCAATGAGTTACCTTATGACTGAAATCTATGTATTTTCTTGTTATTTCCATTTGATAAACAAAATATATCCACAATCTGGAGGAGTAAAGGTATAAATTAGAGTATTATTACATAATTCAACATTAAATAGAAAGTATAATGTTAGTATAATAATATATTTACAGGTTACACTTGATTTGGATAATCTGCCTACAGATAGTTTATTAGTTGAGATTCAGCTGTTTCACAAATAAAACCATTTTCTGATATTAGCCTAGACCACTGTGGTTAAGGTTTGATTAGTGCTAATGTTTGTGTATTCATTATAATTTCAGATAATAGTACAGGCTACTATAGCTTACCATTAGTAGCCTAACATTAATTCCAGTTGGACAAAAGAGCAGTTTCATTTTTTTTGTTTATTTTCAGTCATTAAATTATTGTGCAAGAAAGATGCTCTACATGCTGGTTAGTCTCTCATTTGTTTATGCAGAGTCTTGTCAATAATAAAAGTTGAGTTCAACATTTCCAAAAATTTGCAGGAAAAACCCTGAGTGTGTTTGTGCAGGAGCTTGTCTGTATGTGTATATTCATACAGTAGAATATATGTATCTTATCAGCTTGGTTTTCATACTTTAGAATTGTTGCTATATGCAACCTGCTACAGTATACTAGGTTGTATATACAGTACATATACAGTTTATGTTGGTTTGGGGCTACAGCTGCTTTGTCTGCTTCATGTTTGTGTGTGTGTGTGTGCTGCTTTGTATTTTATATGTTTGAGTGCTGGGTAATAATTTTGGATAATATTATTGTTGATCAACTTTTAGTGTGTAATATTACAATCTTATTACATTTTTCTGTATCCAAATTAATTAATCCATACAAATGTTAATTAAAAACTGACTAAAGTAGTTACTGAAGTTGTCATTGTCTGATGTAATACAGTTTAAACACTTAAACAGTTAAGTGACTTAAAATAAATCCCAAATAATATATAGAAATACAGTTTATTAGGTACAGCTAGCTAACTAACTCAGAGGTTTTCAAGGTGGGAGGCAGGCCTCCCCACGGGGAGTTAGTTATTACATTAGTTATCAAAAGGAGATCACGTAGAATAGAATCAATGAGGGTATGCTAATTAACTGAAACACCTCTCTGTATAATGCAGTACAGTTCAACACCACCAAGCTGCACCCTCAGTAGAGTTAATACAGTTGAATCAACACCTAATAATGTTATATTATTGTTATTGGAACTGTACGTAGTCATGTTGCTGGAGAACCTAGAGGAGAACTGATGATTCTACCTGATGATTAGAGAAAGAAATGTAAAAAAATTATTGGTTTATTCTAGACTCCCTTACCGGGAAACAACATCTCTGTGGTGCATTTTCTGTGGGCTTCTGCTCCTTACCATCTTGATCGCTATATTTTGTGAGTTCTCCCTTTTTTTCAGCTTCTCCATGAACTGATTTTAACAAGACCACTGGATTTGATTTATGGATATCTATTTATGTATATTCTTCAGAGCATTTGTTTCTTAGGAAAGAGGTTCATACATCAGGTGGTGAGAGACGGTTATTTGCTTTGTCAGAACAATGTGTGATTTTGGTTTCCATGTTCCCATCACTTGATGGGCAAGTTGATGGAATGCACCCCTGTCCTGCTCACTTGACCGTGTTTTCTCTAGGGCGAACCAGAACCGTTTGAGGAGACCAATGTGGACCGTCTCATGAGCTCTGTGGGTTATGGAGGTGGATCTAATGGCACCGGGAACGGCAGCTTGGGGGTGAAAGCTCACCGTGGCTCCGACTCCTCCACACTCAGCTCTCAGCCATCCATTGACGAGGTCCGCACGCAGATGCATATGTTGCTAGGCAACGCCTTCAGCCTGGCACCTCCGGACCACGACCCCCCGTCTCCTCCAACCAAGTAAATTTACGTTTTTCACTGATTATGTATTTCTTAGCACATCTGCATGATTTACAGTATTGTGTAGGAAAGAAAAGAGAAGAGAGAGGCGCCCTGGTACATGATTTGAAATCCCAGTGTTTAAGAGCATACATCCCACTCTAAGCTGTTTTTCACAAAGTAGAGTTTTCAGAGCATGTCTGCTTGGTTGTACACAGTACTCTGGAGAGAGTGGGTGTGTATCTCTCTACTAAACTTGTTTTGTTTTTTTTGTTGACATTCTTCTCGCTCATCAGCAGCCACCACCATCACCACCACCATGCCCACAGAGCCTACAACCCATCCCACACCAGCCACTACAGTGACGGGGTGACCAGTGCCCCAGGGACCATGAACCATCCCTGTGGAGGCAGGCAGAGGAGCACAGGCTACGAAGACATGCACCAGTGTAGCCTGCCCAAACCGGTAAGCACTAGCAGGAGGTTTGAGGCTTGACTGATCTCACTGACAAAGAGGACGCCACTAGAGATATGGATTCAGAATATTTTATTGTATATTATGGATGGAAAATAGCTAAGATTATATACCAGAATGGATTAAGGGTCTGAATGGAGGGATGCAGGAATGTAGGGATGAGGAAGCAGAGTGAGGGTTCGAGGGATGTGGGGATGAGAGTCGAGGTTAGGGAGATAAAGGGTGATGAATGAGGGAATGAAAAGGTGAGGGATGGAGGATTTAGGGGACGGATCAGGGTTGTGGATGGATGGATTGATGGATAGAAGGAAGAGAACGATGGATCGGTGTCAGCTGGTGGCAGGTAAGACAGGAGGGAACCAGGGGAGTTGAGATTCTGAGTGTGCTCTGCTACGGATAGAGCCTCCAGTGGTTGCTGCATTCAAACAAAAGCGACAGAAAGTGTGAGAAGAGAAAAGGAGAAAGGGGTTTGGGTAGAATGGATGTGAAAAATGAGTCAGAGGGAAGAGAGATGAGGTGTGCTTAAATACTTTGAGCGGAAATGGGATGTGTTCAAGTCGAGGTCTTTGTTACCAAACCCAGTCATAAAAATTTATTTTTATAATTAATCTGTTTCTCAGATTTCAGTTTCCACACCAATACAGTGGAGGTGAATGTAATTACATTTCAGGTGCTCACAGCATTGAAATACATTCAACAGCAACGTCTTTCCTATAGTATATGATAGACTTTGCTGTCAGTGGGCTGTTTGTTTCAGAAGAAAGTATTTCCAATATAAACCACTCACAGTAATGTCTATGGAGAGTACGGATTAGGATAAGTCTCCATATGATCTGTGGCATGGATTGGACCTGATAGACTAGATGAGAATAGAATTGAAAATTGAACCTGGATCTTTTTTGTATATAAAAAAAATTACATGAAATGATTATCAATTCTGCTTCTCCTTATAGATATTACTAGTACAAAGTTGGCTCTTTAGCTGCTTAATGCTCCACCATGTTAACCAGCTAGTTGCTAACTTTGTCTGCTGTTTGGTGCTGGGCAAGTAGCATACAGTTGGTTTTCAGAGCTGAAAACAGCTGCTGCTGGAAACAGTGCTGCTGTGACCTGTGAAAGAGAATCAGAAAAGGGAGGTTGTGACCGAAGAACCCGAAATATGAGATAAAAGGCACCAAAACACTCTGTAGCTAGAGCTGAGGGGAACTGCAGGGTTGGACAGTGATTCTCTGTGGGCTTACCTCTCACTGACTGCTTTTACATTAAACACGTGAGCCACTGTTTATGTCAAAATAAAAATATTTAATTCAGTCAGGCTTATTTTTCATTACTACTGTTGATTAGTTTAACCTGTGACAATTTTCTGTCATTGAGTTTTGATTACAAAGTTATGAAATAAAAAGAATATTATTTATATAACATTGTATTTCTAGTGGAGTCCAATGTTGCACAAAATAAGAATACTCAAATGAAGTACAAGTAATATTGTACTTAAGTTTAGTACTTGAGTTAGTGTACTTAGTTACTTTACACTTTTTTTTGTTTTTATTTTATGCCACATAAGCGTAAGGATATGCTACTAAAGGTTGTGCAGAACAAGTCTAATAGTGCAGTTTAAAAATGGCTCTTTGAGCCTGTCAAGGTCGTGAATATTCATTTTTGCACACATTGAATTGTTATCAGTGGATCGGGCCATGTAAGGAACATTTCATAAAACCAATGTCCTTCAGTTTTTACAGCACTCATTAGATCCTTTAAAATGTTTGCACACAGACTTGCGCAGAGAGGTTGGACAGTCAGAAAAGCTGCCATCAGTGCTGTCGGTGTGTGCATTGCCAACATCTGATCAGCAGGGGAGAAGCTTTCCAGAGATTAAAAAGAGAATTGAACACCCACCAATGAATAAAATTGCCTCTGATCAGACATCTATGTGATTTTCTAACCCTTTTTTTGTCAAGATTAGTTAGTTGTTCCTTCCACTTGTCTTCTGAATTTGGCTTAAGGTAAAATTGTATATGTTGTACTCATACTGTAGCGTCCAGATACTAGTTAAATATATGTCTAAATTAGATTTGTTGCTTCTGCAGGGTTTCCGGTTCACCCAGCTTCCTGATATGGGCATCGGGTCTCCCCCGCCACTGATCCCCTCAAGGCCAGGACCACCACCTGGGACCTCGCTACGACGGTACCCAGCACACATACACAGACACAAATATAGACTACAGGCAGTTGAATGAGAAAATATATTTTAATAAAGTAAATGAAAACTCGACTGTGTTGAGCATGTGGCCCATAATTATATTCAGAGATCACACTTAAAGGAAATGTTCACATATTGCATCTCTTTTTAGCCAATCAAAAAGCAGCTCTGTGGCTAATCACTGTACCAGACAAATAGATGAATTCTTAGTGCAGATCGCGCAGAAGAATACAGAGTAAAAAAAAAGCTACAGAATATTAATCAGCATCATTTGAACTGCCTGCCCTCCACATCCACTCTCTCTCTCTCTCTCTCTCAAGCCCATATGTTAGTCGGCATCGTTTGAACTGAGCAGCTTCTTCATTTAAATGCTGTTGCTGTGTGCACCGTGTTGCTGGGCACTTTAGCACTGCAGAGAGTGATTGACTGTGCAGCAGCTGTAGATTGTGTGGAGGGGCATGTTTGCCATCTAGTGGACAAACTGAGAAAATAACACTTACAAATAAACACCTTCCAGCTGTGATGCACTGCAGACCGACGGGGAAAACTCAACACTGCAAGAAAACACATATACGTCATTTAGATATTTAAGAACTCACTTAGATATAATACACATTTTGTATGTTTGTATTTTGTACGACAGAGACAGCTCAGTTGGTTTTACAGTACTCTAATACCTGCTAATTTAATTTTGAATTAGAACTATGGATGTGTGACCATTAGTCTTGCTCTAAAACCAGAAACAGTAATGTTTTAATAATCAGTCAGCTCATCATACGTCAGTTCCTCTGTGCCCTCAGGTGTGTGAGTGCAGCATTTAATTCCTCTTTAGTATGCACTGTGAGGCATTACTGTGCACAGCGCATTATGGTCCTGAGCCCTGCCAATGACATCATCTGCCCTCAGGTCTCCTACAGTAGTGTAACATGTATAGTATTTAGTATTTCTACAGTGCAGAGGAGGGTGCTACAATGTAGAAGAGGTAGAAAAGGATATTGACAAACCTTTCACAGTGAAAATGTAAAATTATGTTTCTATACAGAGAGCAATAACAAGTCTCTGGAACACTGTCTTAGCTAGGACTTTTCAGATGATGAGGTTATGAGTCCAAGAGAAGAGCCCTGAAGTCCATGAAATTACAAGCAGGCATCAAAATGAAAGTCTTAAAAATGTTTGGATTTTTCATATTGTATTTAAAGGGGTCAGCTGTTGAGTTATATTTTCTGTCAAGATGAAGGTCTAGTTGTAAACGCAAGGCCTTCTCCTTATTGCCAGGAAAAAAAATCTGGTGGGGAAATATTGAATCCTTCATTTGGCCTAAAAGTAGGGTCCATGTTTGCCTGCTGCAAACACCGCCGCTTTAAGTGAACTTACTCATGACTGGATTGGGAAACTGTGGGTTGACTTACCGAGTTGAATACATTCATACCCCTACCTTTAGGTGGCACGATGGCCCAGTGGATAGCACTGTGGCCTCACCGCAAGAATGTCTTGGGTTCAAACCCCTTTTTGTGTGGAGTTTGCATGTTCTCCCCGTGTCTGCGTGGGTTTCCTCTGGGTGCTCTGGTTCCCCCCCCAAAAAAACATGTTAGGTTCTCCAGTCAGTGCCACTGACAAATGACATTGGCTCAGATCTGGAGTTGGTACCTGGGCACCGCACAGTGGCTGCCCACTGCTCCCTTGAGGGATGGGTTAAATGCAGAGAATGAATTTCGCTACATGTATTTGTTTTCATACAATCTAAATAGTTTATTACCTTATGACAAACAGAAGAAAGAGAAGAATGTTTTGTATATAATTAGTTCATAGTTAGTGTGCAATTTATGAATTTTGTGATTAAAATACATTAACTGATTAAAAACCGAATCTGATGTGCTGAGTAAACATGTCAACTGACCTAATTAACACATTTTAACTGATTGTTAAACAGCTTTTATCTTTCAGATTTCAAATGACAGTTCAACTGCTTTCATGTTACTCACCAACTCAAATTTCACTGCTGTAATGGCTTAGATGTTGACTGTAATGTATTATTTACTCTTCAAGTGTCAGTACTTTCATAACTAAGATTGATATTTCAGCTGCTTTCACCTCTTTCTCTGCAGTTAACAGGTCACCTGCTTTCAGTGCTTACATACAAACAGACAACTCAACCCTGTCTTCAGGGCTAAAATTTAGTGCTGGGCAACAATTAAAATTTTTAATCACGATGAATTGCATGATTTTCTATGATTAATCGCATTGTTACATGCAAAATTGAATAATGAATTCTAAAGTAGTGTATTGCGCACTTTTAATTTAAATGTTCTGCTGTATACACAAAAGTGCAATAACATGTGGTTGGCAAACACTTTAAACAACTAAAAAGTTGCTTTTTACCAGCAGTATTCCCTTTACACAGTAGCAATAAAATATTTCTTGTAAATCTCAACTTAAACATTAATGTAATCAAATCAAATATTAAACCAAAGCTATTTGTCACTGCCAGGGCATTACCTTTTATCTAGCTTGTTAAAATAAGTTACCATCAGAATCCAGAGGTACGATCATAACATCATAACAGGCACCTTCTGAGCAACAGGTCAACATATATAAATCTGTTTTCAGATATCAACAGAAACTTTTTTCTTTTATCAGGGAGCAGCAGAAACAGCCTATGTTCAGCAGCAAGTGTCCCTGTTAGAGTGAGGTGAAGTGGTCGAGCACAAGGCGTAGCGACAAGCGGGCGAGTTCCCCTGAAACTGTCGTGGTTGTGCTCGCCTCACGCACACGCCCGGCCGCCGCTGAAGTTGAATTTCCTTGAACTTTTTGTACGCGACGCGGCACACAAATCATTGGAAGAGAGACTGATCCTCGCTGTTTGTGAGTTTCCTGTGTGTTTAACTAAATAGGACATCAACAGGAGGGAATTCACATGACAGGGCATCCCTGCAAAACTAGATGAAGGCCTCTCAGGTAAAGTTATGTAGCCTGTAATTTTATCTTAAATTAAAAAGGCTACAGCTGTGTAGCGCACAGAAGCCGTTGCCATGGTTACTATCCATAGAGCGCCTGCCGTTTACTCGCGGAGCGCTTGTCTCCTGTTCACCTGAGAAGCAAAGAGCGACCCCGCAGGGCCAAGCAACTGCGTTGTGATTTTAAGAACATTTCGTAAGACCGACATCTTCCCCAATACTAATCAGCATGCAGTGTGTATCTATCCACTTCACTATGGCATTTGTTCGTATGTCTTGCTTTTGTTTATCTACTTCTCCCACACGCTGCTTCCAGCCTAGTCTGCTGAAGCCTCCCTCCAAAGCTTGTTTGGGTGGGTGATTTGCAGGATGATCAACATCCCGCCCCTCCTGTGACCCATGGTTTGACTGCATGTGTATTCAGAGCCAGTGAGCAACGGACTTTCAAAATACTTAATACTGTGTTAACGTGCGATAAAATAATTCTCGTTGTTAATTAATTAATGCGTTAACGCGATAATAACGTGTTAATGTGCCCAGCCCTACTAAAATTTAAATTGCTTTCAGTGATTACACTTTAACAGACACTTCAAACCCTTTCAGTGCTTCAACCTTAAATTAAAACACCCATACATGCAAACATGCTGTTCACATTTTAAACTGTTTATACCCAGAAAATTTAGTGCGAGAAAACCTTTCTAGTATATTTTTACACAATGCGCAAACATCTCCTCCTCACCTGAGTGCAGACTTCTCTCTTCTACGTGGAGCTTTAGTTTTGTGCTGCTATATTCAACAACTGCTGTTAAAAGCATACAAATGAATTTGGTTGTCGTCTGTACCTCCTCTCCACTGACAGCTCCACACCTGATGTGAGTCTGAAGCCTCGTGTGTCGGAGGCCTCAGAGCTGCAGGCCCAGCAGCACAACGGCGCTCCGTACCTGCCACTGTCCAGGACCCCCTTTCCTGCTGTCACTGTCGACCAATCCATCACCACCTACTCAGGTATGACAGGGGGTGTTGAAGTGCAGATAGTAGCTGTGATTAAGTTCATTCATTCATTGGCTAAATCCATTTTTACACCTCACAGGAAACCCAATAACAGCAGTCTACGCTATATCAGCCAACCGCCCGGGTTACTCAGACTACTTTGTAATGTCACCGCCGTCCTCATACCGTAGCCCCTCCTGGATGTCCTACCCGCCCGAGCCAGAAGACCTGCCACGGCAGTGGAACGACACACCGGTGAGATACATACAGTTCCTGTATAATGTAGTTTAATACATGACAAGCTGCAAACATTTTGTGTAACAGTGTTTTTTCAGTGTGTGAAGCAGTTCTTCTCTTCTCCCTGCAGAACTCACGTCATCTTGAAACCATCTGCTGAAGTCATCTGCCTGAGTGACATGTCACTGAGTGGAAACACCCTTGGTGGGTCATATCATTCATTTCATTATGTTGCCATGCTTGTTTAGTAAGTGGAGAATTATAGTTAGAGTACTCCATCGTCAATAACTGAAATAGACGACCTGATTTGCCTGAATGTTATTTTGGTTTCAGGCTGGGTTTTGGGCTTGAAATCTTCATACACACAAAGTGACAAATTGAAATTTCACTTGAAGCACATTACAATTAGCTGACATTTTTAGTGATCTGTCCCTGGGCTTGAGTTTTTTAAATCTACATTAAAAACATGTATCATAGCATATACGCAGAATAATATACTTATCAACATATTTATATAGGAATACAACCTACATTGCCTCTGCTATAATCCAGTTTGAATGAGTTTTCACGCACAAGGATGCACACGCACTGAACTACAGGTGATGATAACATGCGAAGAAACGCAGCGATACGCCAATAAAGACATGGAATAAGAAGACTGCTAGTAAGCAAGCAAAGATGTAAACAGTGCAGCTTTCAAATAATTCGCCTTGCAAATGATTTATGAGGAAGCAAATGCACTCAACAAGGATACACATTATACCTTTTGATGAGTAACACTGAATGTAAACAAGATAACTCACAGGGCAACTTTAACAATCCAAAATCATGTAAATCTTATAACATATTACTTAAAATCAGTTTGTAAACCTTTTGTTTAAATGTTTGTTTGCCTGGTCGGTTTTGTTTCCCTGGTCTAAAAGCCTTTGGCAAGTAATTCCATCCAGACAGCAACAATATCTCTTCTGGAGTTTCAGACCTGCCTTCAGTTAAAAGGATGACAGGATCAAATGTCTGTAATGATGCTCAGAGGAAGGCAATGTTGTACCTGCACTGACTAAAACTATTGAACTGAGCATACAATTGAACAACTGAACTTAACATACAATGAAACCCCTTAAATTTGATGAAAATACAGAAATAAAAAGCAATAATAAGGAATAACAAATACTAAATAAATGATAGGAAGATTAGCACATCCCACAAAAACAAGAAGGTGTTATTGATTCTGCTAAATATTTCCCGTCAAAAAGCCTCCAGACCTAATTATGAGATCTTTTAACTGCTGTCGCACCACAAAGTGACATGCGCTCATCCACACGTAATAGATGGGGACAGAAAATTGGTGATATCGTTGCTGTGCCAGTTGGTCTTAGACTGTAGCTGCAAGCAAACCATTTACCCAAAGGTCGGCCTGGCATTTTGTTCACTATTGCACTCCATTTTGTGCAATAAAAAGTAACTGATAAGGGAGGGATAATACAGCTCTCCGAGATACGAGCTTGCTAACAGCCAGTTAGCCTAGCCTGATCGCTAATTAGACACCATTTATTTAAAAGATGTATTCCGCAAACCATTGCTCTTTGGTTGAGCAGTTTATACTCCCAACAGAGGAGGTCAAATACAAGCGGATGGTGCAACACAGCTAATAAGCTATGATAGGCTTTTTAGCTTTAGCTTCCTCTATTGTGGACTCTTCTGGCCGTCCGTTTCCTAAAAGGTCAGCTTTGTCAAGACAGCTTGCTATTGGTCAACAGCACAAATTTGTGTGTCAAAGTTCACCAATGAATTTCGCCATTTTAAATCCCGCTGTGTCCAGGCCTTTACACATTACACTGACAGGAAAAGTCCCAAATAGCAGCAGCTGAGTGAACATTCAACATAAATCTGTAATGTAATGGCAGGTCATTCGTATTTGTTCACTGTCTTCTCCTCCAGGTGTCTCTTTGGATAGGCAGAGGACCTCTCTCTCCCTGAAAACTCTCTGGAGCTTTATCACCCCTCCTTCACTTCACTTCCTCTCTGTTTCATTCAGCACCAGTGGATCCCCTCCCTGCCCCCGCCTTATCTCCAGCTTCCTCTCTCTCCACTGGCCTGGCCTTGATCTATCCTCTCTTAGCCCGCTTCATCTGCAGCTCAACACGTTTCTCAATCTCCAGAACTCCTCTGCCCCATAACCCCCATCCCCCGGTCAAACCTCTGCTTCAGTCTCCTACCAATGCAAACGTTCAGCCATCCTTTCTGTATTCTTTCTGCTCCCTGAGCCCCCCTTGGCCTCATAGGCTTTTGCTGGCCCCTATGGGCCCCTTGTCATTATCTCCATGTAGACTGCCTCTTCTGTGGTGATCACCACTGTACAGAATGAGGCCCCTCACACTGCTGAACTGAACTGAGCTGCGTGAAGCTTTACCGTGCCACCCTGCATAATTACATGCGTGTGCAGAGTGGATAAACAGGGTGTGTACAGTACAGTGTCATGTGCAGTGTGACAAGGGCAACCTTCCAACTAGTTCTCTGCCCCAGCAGTCATCGTACAGTAACTGCCATCTGGCACACAGCGCTGCATTATCAGTACAGTAGTGCCCCAGCCATGGCCAGTAGTCTACTCCTCCTCTGAGCTGGACTGGACTGGATAATCCTGGACTTGCCCATAAGGTCCACCATAAAGCCAGGAAAGCTGGACTGACTTAAAACTGTGCTTTTTTTTTTGATGAATCCAAATTCCTATGTAAACCTTCTACAGCTGGTTAATATGTGTATTTTAAATTTAAGTGAGAAAAAAAATCCAATGAAAAAAGAAAAAAAAACTCTGTCTTGAACTGTCTCAACTTCAGTTTTTGGATATTTGTGTGCTTTTGTCTTTTACTTTTGTGCATTGATTATTATCAATGGATTACTGTACAAAAAAGATGTAGTGAGTGTTTCCCTTTCACTCACCTTATTTCAAGGCAAAAAAAAAAGGCATTCTTCAAAACAGAGAAATCGGCGGCTTTGTTGTCTGTGGTTATGATGGCATTTCTGTACTTTTAAAAATAAATGCTTTTTTCTTTCATCAGTTTCAGCAATGAAAACAAGAATTAGTCACTATGTTCTGTCGATCATCTGATTATGAAGTTTTGTCTGCTAACCATTACGCGGACCTGGGTCAAATACACTCATTGAAATCCCACTCACATGCAGTTCCGTTTTGTAGCTTTGCAGCCGCTGCAGGGTTTGTTTGACTCTTCACAAAAATGACAGATAAAAACATTTACCATATGATGACTTGGATTAGAATTGATTTCAATTCTGGTTTGACTCAGATCTGCTACAATTTTGTGAACACACCAGTATTCTTAGAAAAACAGTTCTTTTACTTGAAAGATGTCTAC
>NW_025743354.1:600-945 GCF_021292245.1 Micropterus dolomieu | reverse complement strand
GGGTTTGCTTCAAGGAAAATTTATTTTTAAGAAGCTTCCCAATGGTTTTCTCAAGCAGTTTGTGATGCATTTTGGAAACAGGAGATGAGCCCCTGGTCTAATGCGCCACCTGGCTTGATAAACCCGTTCTCAAAGACTTACTTTTAGTCATTATTTGGGTAGCACACATATTCTGAATGCCTTCGGCAGAATTCAAATGAGCCATTTTAATCTAAATTAATTCCAAGATTACAGTGAGATTAATCTAGATTAAAAAATGTATCTATGCCCACCACTAGTTTAAACACCATCTTTCAGGAGTTATTTGAGAAAATAGTTTTAATGTCCATTTGTTTAATTCCTTCA
>NW_025743354.1:0-509 GCF_021292245.1 Micropterus dolomieu | reverse complement strand
ACTGCAGGCCTCACAAGTTCCAGATGGATGTTTTCCAACAAGGTGCAGAGATGAATTGAACTTTGTGTGACCCAGTCGAACTCTGGTCTCTCCTGCTCTTCCCCAGTGACTTTTCCTCCCCCACTTTCTGCTGAATCTAAATGTCTTCCTTTATTTCCATTATCCCATAAACTCTGCCTCTGCATCTTAACTTTGCTCCGTACATACGCTTTGATCTCTACTTTGCTAACTGGTACTGCCACCTCTACCGATTTACTTTCAACCCAAGTGTCTGACATCTCGCTCCCTTGGATGCCAATATGTGCTGGGACCCATAAAAACTGAACATCAACCCCCAGATTACTCACTCTGTATAAAGACAACAACATTTCAAACATAATGTCACGTGTGTCCTTCTGACTTTGTAAATTAGCCCAATAATTGGCCCTCAGCTGTTTGCTTCTTAGAATCAGTGGCATTTCTCCAACCTCCAGCTGAAGCGCTGATATTGGTGTTGACTTTACTGCTGC
>NW_025743353.1:5852-9635 GCF_021292245.1 Micropterus dolomieu | reverse complement strand
CATTTGAAAATGTGTTTGGCCCTTTCATTTCTGGCCCAAAAGAACTAAGAACAAGACAGCAAAAGTGAGAGAAATAAAAGGACACAGTTTGTCGTATGATGCTTTTTTTTGTCAGAAAAGTGGATCCTAGCATCTAAATATTTAATTATGCACCCACAGTGTATGCATGAGGGGTGTTTGTTGAAAAGCATGAGTTGGATGGATGGGATTTTTCATCATAAGTGTTAGACAGGAGGGTTCCAGGACAACAGTGCACAGTTTACGACCTCTTCATGTGATTAAAACTCTATTAATGGATTCGTTGGCTGCAGAACAAGTTGATGCCATATCAACTTTATATCTCACATGTTTTGTTTCAACGTGTGAGATATAAAGATGATATGACAAATGTGTTAGTGAAGAGCATGTTTACATATCCAGCTCATATGGAGCAATATCAGCATTTATCCATCTGGTTCTTTAGCTGCTAAATGCACCATTATGTTCACCAGCTAGTCAGATTACATCATACATTGATTATTTGTCCTGCCCTACAAAGGCAAAATAGAATGTAGAATGAGTGTAGAACTGAGAAAACTTTAACGTTGTTTTGTTGTACAGTCAAATGAATTGTAGGTAGAATATTGGACATGCGGCATATCATTGTTTTATAATAAAGTCATTTTTCTACATAAAAATCTTGATCTCAAACATGACCTTTGACCCTAATTTGAAAATGAATGTACTCTGCCTTTGCATTGCCTGCAAAATAACAAGGGGTCATGTTAAGGCAAAAGGCATTAACTTCCATTTGATCATTCGCTTGGTAGTTGATCCCTATATAAAATGATTTAGGCTTAAGAGAATATAAACTTTTATATAGTATAATGTAAACGCAAATGAATTACATGTAGGCCTATTTGAAGGTCACAAAGTTGCATTACCACCTCACACATCATTATGTTTTTTATAATTCCATTGTCGTATTGATTTGAAACAAAACAACCCTATTAAATTTATATTATTTAATCCAAAATGCAGACTTCCTGCTCAAATTCTCTGGATGAATGCCAGAGTAGGATCCTGAAGAGCAACTCATGTCATGTATTTATGTCACAGTTTGAGGTGAGCGCAAAGCAGGAGAGAGCCCAAATGCACGACACTGGAGAGCAGACATACAGTTCAGGGGATTTTAATCCAAAACACCAGGTATGAACAAAACTCTCAGGTAGTAGAAACTGGCAAAATCCAAGTCCAGAACTGGGCTGCGAGCCCTCGGAGGACAGAATCAGTTTTTGGTCTCAGCACCTGGACGACAATGAAAGATGATATGCACATGTTTTGCACAGAGTTTATGTCTAACAGGCCACGCCTACAATAACTTGGTAAAACTAAAGGAAGCTACAGATTGGCTTATAAAAAACCAAGTGTATAGTTGTTTTTGACTCGTCTGATTTATTAAAATATTTTAAACAAATTTGATCTACAGCAGTGGATGGTAGTTAATATATATCTAAATCTTCATTTTCTCCATAAATGTCCACATTTTCTTCAACAAATGGCTGGGTTACATTTACATAGTTATCTTCATCATCACTGCTTTCTTCTTCTTTTTCTTCTGCTTGTTCTTCTTCTCTGTTGTCGTTTACACTGAAACAGACCACTGTGGCCTTTATAGAATTTGCATCGGGGCCAGCATCCTCATAATCATGATCTTCATCACTCTCCTCTTCTTCCCCTCTCCCTGCTTCCTCTTTGAGTTTCCCCTTGGTGCATACTGAATCAACATTCACAGTCCTCCTCCTTCTCATCATCTTCACAATGGTTGCTGCTTCTGACAGACACTGAAACACAAGCATCAGGACAAAATGTTTCATGAATGACAGAATCAAATCTTTACAAGCATTCAAGCACAAACATTGGGTGGAAGTGTATTTTGAGAAATGAAAAACAAAACAGAACCAGTCTTTTTTTATGTCATGTACTATTTTTCCTGGTGAGCACACACATTGAGTTTGGACGAGGGTTTCTGGCTGCTTGGCTCGTCGTCTTCTCCTGACAACCAAACAAACCACCAAGACCAGCAGGAGCAGCAGCAGACCCCCACGTGCTACTGAGGAGACCAGCGGCAACAAAGGCACTATAGGAGAGAGAAACATTTTAACTTAATTTAATTTTCCATACCATCATTTTACCATAGAGATAAATAATGTACAGTAATGCAACCTACATCCATTCGTTCCCTTATGATTTGAAAATTATACTGTATATATTATATATATTATATATATTATAATTATAGTGCTGACTCACGTTAACTTTGAAGCGCTTGTTAAATCCGCTCGTTAAATACAATGTGTCCGTTCCTTGATTATTTATATTCCTTTAATCTGTAAGGGTCCACCAATCAAAAGAATCAAAAGAGCTTTTCATAAAAATTAATCCAAGTTGTGAATCCTGTCATGTGAAGTCCATCGCTCTCTGTCTGCTAACTTCTCTCATTCTGCACCTTGTTGTTGTTTTCGATAGTTTGCTGCCTTCAAAATAAAAGCGCATAACCGTCTGTCAGAGCTAGATCAAATAAATAATGTGTATTTGATATTATTCTGTTTGAAATAAATAAACTGTTTGACAGTAGTTTCAGTTTTGTGCAAAAAGAATTAAAGGCCTGTCCCATATGGACGCCTGTCCCAAATAAAGGCAGGGTCAATTCAGTGATTTTAGCAAATAAAAGCCCGGGCTATTATTCAAAGTTTTATGGTATACATATATCGTAATTTACTTTTCACTTGTCTTCACCTTAGTTAGTAAATAAATATTTCACTTCAATCACAGGTACGGTGTGTGAGTGACCCGGGTATAACCCCAAGTCCAGCACACCAGCATTCGCCAGATCGTCTGCGTGTCTTCCATTCCGCTTTATGTGTTCTCCCTCGCTCTCACAGAACCAATCTAACCTGCCTGCCAGTCGCCTGCCTGCTCACCTGCTTCACCCTCACAGCTTCAGCTCAACCACCTCGCTTGGTTTTCCCTATCTGGACCTGGATCGCTCCCTCACCCCCAACAGACTGTTAATTCATCAATAAAATCCTTTTGACTAGTGAACTGTTATCTGGCTCTGTCGTGCTTTTGGGTCCAGCTCTCTTGTACACACACATAACAGTACGATCTGGGCAACATGGACCCAGCTGACTCTGATGCCGATAACACCTCTGTCCACAAGGCCCTGTCCAGTCAGGGTAAACTCCTGGTGTAATGAATTTGATATTTCATCAGCACCAACAGCATATCTGCTCTTGACACCCCCGCTCTGAGTTCCATTTCGTATGTGCTGGATCCAGAACCTTTCTGCGGGGAGTTGGATAAATGTCGGGGGTTCCTGTTCTAATGTTTTCGCATGTTTGACCAGCGACCAGTGATCTTCGCCACAGACTCTTCCAAGGTACATTACATTATGGGACTCTTTAGAGGCCGTGCTTTGTCCTGGGTAGAAGCGACTTATTCCTAGAATTTTGTGTCAACTCTCTCTCTCCGCAAGTTCTGTTCCCGTCTAGAGGAGGTGTTCAACCACCCGGACCACTCCGGTAACGCTTTTTACGCCTGCGGCAATGATGCGGCTCTCTGAGGAGTTTTTGTGGATTCTCTGAGTGAACAGTTGAAAGATGAGCTTGCTGCTCGTGATGAACCAGCTGATTTTGATGCTCTTGTTTCCCTTGCAATCAGGTTGGATAACTGCCTAAGCAAACGCCGCCGGGAGAAGGGCCACCTGTCCGTCACCACCCAACTTTTTTCCCCCGACCCACT
>NW_025743353.1:2057-5832 GCF_021292245.1 Micropterus dolomieu | reverse complement strand
TCTCTTGTACACACACATAACAGTACGATCTGGGCAACATGGACCCAGCTGACTCTGATGCCGATAACACCTCTGTCCACAAGGCCCTGTCCAGTCAGGGTAAACTCCTGGTGTAATGAATTTGATATTTCATCAGCACCAACAGCATATCTGCTCTTGACACCCCCGCTCTGAGTTCCATTTCGTATGTGCTGGATCCAGAACCTTTCTACGGGGAGTTGGATAAATGTCGGGGGTTCCTGTTCTAATGTTTTCGCATGTTTGACCAGCGACCAGTGATCTTCGCCACAGACTCTTCCAAGGTACATTACATTATGGGACTCTTTAGAGTCCCATAATGTAATTCAGTGTTCAACCACCCGGACCACTCCGGTAAAGCGCTTGTTACGCCTGCGGCACTGATGCGGCTCTCTGAGGAGATTTTGTGGATTCTCTGAGTGAACAGTTGAAAGATGAGCTTGCTGCTCGTGATGAACCAGCTGATTTTGATGCTCTTTTTCCCTTGCAATCAGGTTGGATAACTGCCTAAGCAAACGCCGCCGGGAGAAGGGCCACCTGTCCGTCACCACCCAACTTTTTTCCCCCGACCCACTGCTTCCACGTCTCCCGAGCTACGGCCTCCATCACCTCCCAGAGCTGCGGTCGACGGACCCATGCAGTGACTCCTTTTGAACGCGACCGTCGGATGAGAGCTGGAGAGTGCCTGTACTGTGGCAGACCTGTGCACCGCATCGCCCTCTGTCCTGTTCGGCCAAAATAGCAGACTCGCCAGTAAGAGTGGGGGTATTGGTGAGTCACAGCACATATTTCCCCATCTCCCATTCGTATGCAGATTCCAGCAACAACATAATTTTCCTCTTACTAATAGATTCTGGGGCTGACGACTGTTTCCTTGACAGAGAATTCGCTTTAAGAGCGGGCATTCCTTTAGAGCCTCTGAGTAACCCCCTTACGGCTAACGCCTTAGACGGTCGGCTGCTGGCTCGAGTCACTCATCATACAGTCCCGGTCAACTTAATCCTGTCAGGCAATATCAATGAGCAAGTTTGGCTTAACATCATCTCCACTCCAGATTCCCCCTTACAGGTTACACCTGGCTTAAGCTACACAATCCCCACCTAGACTGGTCTGCGGGCCGAATAATTGGCTGGAGTATTCACTGTCATTCTGTCTGTCTGCAGTTGGCTCTGCCACCGGCGGAGGACACTGTTCCCCAACCGATCCCTGACCAACTGATTTATTTCTTCAGTTCCTCCAGAATATCACAACCTTAGCGCAGTCTTTAGTAAAGATTTGGTCCTTACCACCCCATCGTCCATATGACTGTGCTCGAACTCCTTCCGGGTGCTACACTCTCCTCTAGCCACCTGTAAAGTCTGTCCAAGCCTGAGATGGAGTCCATGGAAGCTTACATTAAGAGCTCATTAGCCTCAGGTCTCATTCTCCTTCCCCTTTGGGAGCTGGTTTCTTCTCTGTGGCAAAGAAGGATAAAAGTCTTCTCCCTTGCATTGACTACCGGGGCCTCAACGCAATCACTGTCAGGAAGTACCCCTTACCTCTCATCTCCTCTGCTTTTCAGCTTCTCCAGGGCGCTACGGTCTTCAACATACTGGACCTCCGGAACGCCTACCATCTGGTGCGGATTAGGTCAGGAGAGGAGTGGAAGACAGCCTTCAACACACCTTTGGGCCATTTCGAATACCGGGTAATGCCTTTGGACTCAAAAATGTTCCAGCAGTTTTCCAAGCCCTAGTTAATGACGTCCTCCGTGATTTTATTAACAGTTTTGTATTTGTGTACTTGGACGACATTCTGATCTATTCCAATGACAGGTGCTACAGAGACTCCCGGAGAACAAGCTCTATGTGAAAGCAGAAAAGTGTGAGTTTCACGCCAGCACATTGAGTTTCCTGGGATATGTCATCCATGGTGGGCAGGTGAAGGCGGATCCGGCGAAGATTGATGAACAGGAACCCCCAACATTTATCCATCTCCCCGGTCAACAGGAAACAGGTACAACAGTTCCTGGGGTTTGCCAACTTCTATCGTCGCTTTATCAGGAACTTCAGCGGTGTGGCAGCTCCTCTCTCTCACCTTACTTCCACGTCCACCCCCTTCAACTGGACCCCTGAAGCTGACCTGGCATTTACTCCACTTAAGTGGCAGTTCACCACAGCGCCCATATTAGTGCAGCCCGACTCCTCCCGCCAGTTCGTCGTCGAAGTGGATGCCTCGGACACGGGGGTGGGTGCAGTCCTCTCCCAGCGCTCCAATACAGATCAAAAGCTCCATCCTTGCACTTTCTTCTCTCGCCGTCTAACCCCTGCGGAACGTAACTATGACGTGGGCAACAGAGAACTCCTTGCAGTGAAATTGGCCCTGGAAGAGTGGAGACATTACCTGGAGGGGTCCGAACAGCCGTTTATCATTTGGACCGATCACTAGAACCTGGCCTATATCCAGTCCGCCAAGAGGCTCAATTCCAGGCAGGCTCGCTGGGCCCTGTTTTTTGATTGGTTCCAGTTTACCCTCACCTACAGGCCCGGCTCTAAGAACACAAAGCCCAACACTTTGTCTTAAATTCACCAGCGAGGAGTCTCCTTCAGAACCTGAGACCATTTTGCCTCCTTCCTGTGTGGTGGCAGCGGTTACCTGGGAAATAGAGTCTCTGGTGAAGGAGGCTCAACGGCACCAACCCAACCCTGGTACTGGTCCTCAGGAATGTCTTTTCGTCCCCGACGCTGTGCGGTCCCAGGTCCTCCAATTGGACAAACACAGGACTTTCACCCAGGAGACGAGACAACAAGTCAATGTTGAGTTATTTTTACTTGAGTACCTATGGCCCTATTCCACTGCATGGTACCAGCTCGACTCTACTACTTGCTTTTTTATGGTTTTCCAGTGGGGAAAAGTTGTACCTGATAACGCCAAGGTTTTTTAAGCGAGCTAAGTCAAGCTGAGTCGACACCATAAGGTGACATAAAAAACACTGCAGACTACTGATTCGTCAGAGAGAATCGTTAATATTCACTGCATCATCATTAAGGGCACCAGTTCGGGGCCAGTGTTTTCTATTTTACAATGTATGCTATTTCATCACTACATCCACTTCTGAGAAGTTTTGAGGCGAGAAATCAACTATGTAGATTTCTAATATACGTACCACATGAATGTAAGTATTCTAGAGCAAAACTGCCAGCAAGTCAGACACACAACAGCAGACCATCATGACCGCTCAAAACAAACCCACACAGTGTTGATACAGAACTAAAGACACTATCATAAAATACAGTCTGCATTATCATCTCTAATTCCTAATTTTAATCATTCTCATCAAGTGTCAAGTTTCAAATACTCTTAGCAAATTTCTCCTTTCTTCTTGCTCATGTTGACTGTGAATGATGTAATCTGCATCCAATAAAGCAGTAGTCATACACTGTTGTTGGGAAGTTGGGAATTTTGGGGAATTCCAGAGTTAAAACAAATGCCATGTTTATTGTGAAAGGACTCACAAAAGACTTCAAATGAAATAATAAACTCTATATTGAATCCCCAATTTCACTGCTCATGCCTATGCACCAGTGTTAGCTGACAATAACATAAAATATGAAAGAACATAGTTATAATGAAATGATAGGGTGGGTTCTCAGCTAGCTAACATCAGATAGCTCATTTTAAGTAAAAGAAATGGCAATTACAAAACTCTGAAAGTAGGAAAGTTAAGTGTATTAAAGCAGCTAGATAGTTAACTACTGACATTAACCTACAGCATCTC
>NW_025743353.1:0-2007 GCF_021292245.1 Micropterus dolomieu | reverse complement strand
ACCCCTGCGGAACGTAACTATGACGTGGGCAACAGAGAACTCCTTGCAGTGAAATTGGCCCTGGAAGAGTGGAGACATTACCTGGAGGGGTCCGAACAGCCGTTTATCATTTGGACCGATCACTAGAACCTGGCCTATATCCAGTCCGCCAAGAGGCTCAATTCCAGGCAGGCTCGCTGGGCCCTGTTTTTTGATTGGTTCCAGTTTACCCTCACCTACAGGCCCGGCTCTAAGAACACAAAGCCCAACACTTTGTCTTAAATTCACCAGCGAGGAGTCTCCTTCAGAACCTGAGAACATTCTGCCTCCTTCCTGTGTGGTGGCAGCGGTTACCTGGGAAATAGAGTCTCTGGTGAAGGAGGCTCAACGGCACCAACCCAACCCTGGTACTGGTCCTCAGGGATGTCTGTTCGTCCCCGACGCTGTGCAGTCCCAGGTCCTCCAATGGGACAAACACAGGACTTTCACCCAGTTATTTTTACTTGAGTACCTATGGCCCTATTCCACCGCATGGTACCAGCTCGACTCTACAACTTGCTTTTTTATGGTTTTCCAGTGGGGAAAAGTTGTACCTGATAACGCCAAGGTTTTTTAAGCGAGCTGAGTCAAGCTGAGTCGACACCATAAGGTGATATAAAAAACACTGTAGACTACTGATTTGTCAGAGAGAATCGTTAATATTCACTGCATCATCATTAAGCGCACCAGTTCGGGGCCAGTGTTTTCTATTTTACAATGTATGCTATTTCATCACTACATCCACTTCTGAGAAGTTTTGAGGCGAGAAATCAACTATGTAGATTTCTAATATACGTACCACATGAATGTAAGTATTCTAGAGCAAAACTGCCAGCAAGTCAGACACACAACAGCAGACCATCATGACCGCTCAAAACAAACCCACACAGTGTTGATACAGAACTAAAGACACTATCATAAAATACAGTCTGCATTATCATCTCTAATTCCTAATTTTAATCATTCTCATCAAGTGTCAAGTTTCAAATACTCTTTTTTTAGCAAATGTCTCCTTTCTTATTGCTCATGTTGACTGTGAATGATGTAATCTGCGTCCAATAAAGCAGTAGTCATACACTGTTGTTGGGAAGTTGGGAATTTTGGGGAATTCCAGAGTTAAAACAAATGCCATGTTTATTGTGAAAGGACTCACAAAAGACTTCAAATGAAATAATAAACTCACTGCTCATGCCTATGCACCAGTGTTAGCTGACAATAACATAAAATATGAAAGAACATAGTTATAATGAAATGATAGGGTGGGCTCTCAGCTAGCTAACATCAGATAGCTCATTTTTAGTAAAAGAAATGGCAATTACAAAACTCTGAAAGTAAGAAAGTTAAGTGTATTAAAGCAGCTAGATAGTTAAGTACTGGCATTAACCTACAGCATCTCCATTGGATGCACTGGACTTGAGCAGCTAATTATTGTCAAATAATAATAATTTGTACATTTGCACATTTAGTCCTTAGTGTACTGTACAGTACAACACACCGAACAACAAATTATTCTGCACAAGCATCCTGTCTTTGGTCTGCGACAAGATGGACGAGAGATTCTCCTCCTCCAACTCCTACTGTTCCTCTTCCTCCTCTCCCTACTGCTCCTCCTCTTCGTCTTCTCCCTCCTCTTCCTCCTCTCTGGTGTCCTCTATGTCTTACTTCAGATTTCTCTGGATCCATTGTTCCAAAATCGGATGAACCGACTCTGGCCTTTTTATCTTTCTATTGGAGGTTCTGATTGGTGTGTTATCAATTATGACTCTTTGTGTTTCCACCTGGGTAGCTGTGTGCTAATTGACCATTTAACCTTAGCTGACTTGAGTGAACAATATTGAATGTCAGTGCTTTCTAAATGACCAAAGGAAAAAGGGTGTTGTTTTTGAAAAATGGAGATGTGGTTTTATAATTTTAGATTAAAAGCCTGGTTATAGTGTTTAAGCAACCAACAAAAACTGTAATTTCTTTATTTCACTGCAGGCCCATCAG
>NW_025743352.1:599-1584 GCF_021292245.1 Micropterus dolomieu | reverse complement strand
AAGGCGAGAGGCCATGAAGAGCTTTAAAAGTGATCAATAGAATTTTAAAGTCAATTCTAAAACATACTGGGAGCCAGTGTAATGAAGCTAAAATAGGAGTAATGTGGTCATATTTCTTTGTTCTGGTTAAAAGCCTGGCAGCTGAGTTCTGGACAGTCTGGAGTCGATCAATAGATTTTTGGGTTAAACAGGTGAAAAGGCTGTTGCAATAATCCAGGCGTGATGAGATGAAGGCGTGTAAAATGGTCTCGGTGTCCTTAAAAGTTAACATAGATCGAATTTTAGCTATATTTCTAAGTTGATAAAAACATGATTGAACAAGATCTCTGACGTAATTGCTGACGTAATCTGCACTCTGCGCATGCGTTGGCGTCTGTAGCCACCTGTCGGAAGCTCCGTCTTGAACCGGACTCTGTAATTGTTCCTCCTGAGCACACTGGCCTGAAGAGATCTGTTCCTGATGGGAACGTTTATCTGTCAATGGTCCTGGTTTGGTTTGGTCCAATATCTTATGCAACAGTGAACTGATGATACTCAGACTGAAATCATTCAGCTTCATGTTTTATTGAACTTTGATCCTTTTCATGTTGATAGCTGCTAGTTTCTCCAGCAGCTTCTGAGTCTGAAGATTAAACGCTGAATTTCCATCCCCGGTGGTCTTCCTCTCTGTCTAACAGGAGATATGCGAGACCAGACTTCGCTGGACCTGGATCTTGTCTTGGACCTAAACCTGGACTCACCTGTGTGTCCTTCAAGAGTGACTTGTCAACGGAACGCTTCATTGATTTTAAACGAGGACTTGTATCTGACAGACGGTAAGTAGCTCTCAGTATTAAAACAGTCAGAGCTAAATGTTCATATCTCCCTCCTCCATGTTGCTCACTGCTGATGTTTGTCCTGATTAGAACCAGTATTAAATGACAGGTCCACATGTTTTCCAGTCTGACCAGTTGTCCTTATAATGTCCGTGTTCTTCTAGAATGAT
>NW_025743352.1:0-523 GCF_021292245.1 Micropterus dolomieu | reverse complement strand
TGACATGCCCATAAGTCCACTGAAAGAGTTGTTGGTGGCTGTAATTGTTCCTCCTGAGCACACTGGCCTGAAGAGATCTGTTCCTGATGGGATTTCAACAACGTTTATCTGTCAATGGTCCTGGTTTGGTTTAGTCCAATATCTTATGGAACAATGAACTGATGATACTCAGACTGAAATCATCCAGGTTCATGTTTTATTGAACTTTGATCCTTTTCATGTTGATAGCTGCTAGTTTCTCCAGCAGCTTCTGTGTCTGAAGACTAAACAGTTATTTCCCATCCCTGGTGGTCTTCCTCTCTGTCTAACAGGACCTATGGGAGACCAGACTTCGCTGGACCTGAGCCCAGCTGTGTGTCCTTCAAGAGTGACTTGTCAACGGAACGCTTCATTGATTTTAAACGAGGACTTGTATCTGACAGACTGTAAGTAGCTCTCAGTATTAAAACAGTCAGAGCTAAATGTTCATATCTCCCTCCTCCATGTTGCTCACTGCTGATGTTTGTCCTGATTAGAACCAGTA
>NW_025743351.1:0-1919 GCF_021292245.1 Micropterus dolomieu | reverse complement strand
ATCAGACATTTACAGATTCCTCTGGTTGGATTCTTCTGAATTCACTTCAGGTCAACTTCTCACCCAGTGCATGCTGGGAGTAGCTTCATCCCCCTGAGACCTTTTTAAAACAGCTGGACTTTAACTCGTGCAGCTGGTTAACAGCTGTGATGAAATTAAACTTTATTTTTTAAATGACAATCGGAGCTCTGTAGAAGTTATTTTTTGTAAATAAACTTGTTTTTATCTGCATTTTGTAATACAATGTAAACTCCAGATTTATATGTTGGTTCTTTTTAGATCAGCAGTGTTTGTACATATTTAACACAATAAAGTGTCAGTTAAACAGAAACCTGAGATTACTGCTCATTCAGGGTTCCCACGCGTCCTGGAAAACAGCTGACCAATTATCCAGTCATGGAAAACTCATGGAAAATAAGAGAAAACTAAAATGGTCTGGAAAATTATTTTAACATTATGTTGCAGCAGCGTTGTGAACACACCTCTGAGGTTTTTCTTTTCTTCTCAGCTGGTTTTAAACGGGTGAATAATGTTAAACATGTTTGGTTCAGCTGCTCACTAGCTTGATTTGCCTGCAAAGGTTTCAGGTCTGTGTTTCAGCTGTGGCGAGGAGCGATGGTCTCAGATGTGTTATTGTAGAGAAAGTTGGAGAACAATGAAGAGGAAGCCGGGCTCAGAACAATGAACTGAAATGAAGTAGTCCAGTTTCTGACCGTATTACACTTGCATATCAATACTCCAAGTACTTTGTGAAGTTGCGTTGTGACAGCAACATGTCTGAAATAGTTTTTTGTACCGTTACTCTGCGTTTGGACTCAGGACCACAGAGACGTTAGAGAGCTGAGCTGCAACAGATGATGGGATTTGTTAGTACGTAAAATTGTAGCTTATTATTATATAACAATAAAGCTACAAGCAGAAATAATCGGTATCCAAGCAGGTCATGAGAAATGCAACATTTTCAGAGAAGAAGAGCAGATGCAGGGACTTCAGAGAGAAGTGATGAAAGAATTTGGACTTGAAGCCTTTTTTGTAGGCAGGTCCTGATCCTGTTTTTTTGTCCCTGGTACTGATCTGAGTCATTTCATATTGAGTATCTCAATCAGATACTTGTATTTTTCCAGCACCACTGTGAGTGTTTATTTTTTAGGTGGCTTATGAAATTGGTAGTATTGAATGCAGCTCTTTTAAAGCGAGTAAAGACAACCTGCAAATATTGGGCTTTAATCTGCTTTCCTACAGCGGTATGGACCCAAAATAAACACTTTACTGTGGTTTAATTGTAATAAACGGATCAAAATGATGCCGAAATAACTACATAATGATGCTGATTTGTTTAACATATGAATTCATGCTTTGTCAGGTCTGTCAGCAAGATGACAAGAAAACTACTTTTAAAATGCTTCTTTTCTAAATGGAGTTCAGATCGATCAGGGCTGCGTTATTCTAGATTGTTTCATTGGTAAGTACAACAAAAACAGACATGTTTAGTAAACTTACCAGGAAGTTCAGCTTCCTCTCTTTAGTTTCTGCAAGCAGTCTCCTGTTTCTGTGGCTCTCTGCAGCAGACAGCTTGAGAAGCGCGAGCCAACTTAAATCCACTTTTTAATCCCCGAGATTAAAATAAAAAGTTCATTTCATCAAAGACATTAACTCTGAGCTCCCTTTCGGTTTCGGTTTAACGAGTGGCCACGTTTGTCGGTAGTGTCCTTCCGTATCGAGGCTTTGAAGCGTGTCTCTAGGCTTGTGTTGGTGACGTGTGTGGTGACGTTCGCAGCCTCGCGAGCCGGTTGTACCACGTGACTGATTCAGGATTTGGGTTTGGCATGCGTTTCGAAAAGAGCAGCAAAAAGGAATGAACCCTCCTCAACATTTTGTGGACTTTTGATTTGATTTTTGATTTTAATTGAACACAATTA
>NW_025743350.1:0-2987 GCF_021292245.1 Micropterus dolomieu | reverse complement strand
GGCTGCGGTCAGCTGCTGTGTGTTTTCCAGGTACTGGAGGATGTAAATGTTGGGGGCCAGGAGCGCCATGTTCTGCTCTCCACATCCATACGGCATCTGCAGCAGCCCATCCAGGTTCTTCAGGGCTCGGCCCAGAATGTCACCTGCACAAGAACACTGACTCACTAAGACCCTGCAATCAGTTAAACATTCTCACACATGCTGCAAATCCACAAGACAATGGAAGGGTTCCTAGAGGGTACTAAAAATGGCTTGGACACATGCTTCTTGCTGTGGTTTGTAACTCATGAATTTAGGTCAGTGTATTGTCCTGTGGGTCAACTTCTCAGTGTTCGCAACAGTATTGACTGTTTCTGGTCTGCAAGGTAGTATATGGTTTGCTCATGCACTGAAAGTGACCATTGCACAAACACTTAGAAATTAACTTTCATCCTATACCAGTGTTCATCACCACCTTCAGTAGGTCATGCAGTAATTCTCAGATAAGCTGCTTTATGATTGAGGCCACAAGATGCCTCTGTATGAGGAGAGCATGTCAAATGGAGTGTTGTCATCTGCTCTCATTCATAGTGCAGGACAAGATAAAGCGCAGATCAGCCAGCTAAATTTACTGCTGTGGGGGGGGGCCACCTCTTAAAAAGTTGGATTGTAATTTAATGTAGTTAAACACTGTTATGGCTTTGCAACATGGACAGAAACGTGCCGTTACCTTCCTGAGAAAAACCCGCTGATTGGCAATAAAACTAACAATGTTAGTCCAGATGAGCCATCCTTCCCAAGATGTAACAAGTATTACAGTAAAATTATGTATTACAGGAGAATGAGACATCATGTAACACTTCATTTCTTGGTGTGGCTGTTTAATATTCACATGTGGTTTTACTGAGTCATCAAGGAAACATAATTTCTTAATGTAAATAACCTGATTTGACGGGCAACTCTGCCATCTTGTCCTCCCAGACACTGTAGCTACAAGTTGCTTGGATGGGGGGGGGGGGGTTAATATTTAGTAAAAAACCCATTGTATTAAAGAGGTGGTATTATGCTCATTTTCAGGTTCAATGTCTTAATTAGGGGGTTGTACCAGAACAGGTTTACATTGTTTAATTTTCAAAAAGCCATATTTCTCATACTGCAGCTCCTCTTTTCACCCGTGTGTTGTCGCACTCCACTCTTGAGCTACAGAGTGATGCATCTTGTACAAGATCTTTGTTGGGAGTTGCACATGCGCAGTTCCCAGGTAAGGACTACTAGCCAATCAGAAGCAGAGAAGGGCGGGTCGTAAGAAACAAGGTAGTGTGATCCAAATCAAAGCCACTTCAGACTGAGACAGTAACCTAGCAGATGGCATAAGTTACTCACAAGTCCACAACCACACGTCATCATTGTTCTACATCTTACCATAAACCACTACAAAAATAACCATATTTCAACTCATTTACATAATTGGCCAAACAATTTGAACGTTTGCTCAGTAGCTTTCACATCAGGTGAAACATTAGCATTATAGCTATAACTTTAGCTATGTTAGCCAACATTTAACAACTCTGCACTTGAACAGTCTGAAGTTACATTGCCGTGTTTATTTTAAACAACATTCACAGCCAATAAAGCATACTTACAGGTTGTGATTGTGAATTTCCAGGCCCAAACGGTCGGAGTTGCATCGTCTTTTTAGGACTAAATGTTGAACTGTTGCAGTGTTCTGATCTATGCTGCCTTGCTGAAAAATGCTACCATAGCGCAAATCCATAGACTCTACTCCGTTTTCCACTGCAGACAGTACACAGAGATAGTAGCTTGTCGCCATAGCGACGCCACACACAGCAATATAATGTTCAATGTGACTCACACGTGATCCACACAGCTTTATCTTTAAGTTAAAACATTCCTCAGAATGTAAAGACAGATAAGCGGTATGAAAACCTTCCAGCTGTGTTTTCCTCTGCTGTTGTTGCTGCAGCGGTCTGTGTGACGGCGGGAGCAGAGGGCTCTGTGAGCGGGAGGCTGGCCGGCCTCACACGCTCCTCCCGCGGGTTGGCGCAGGCTTCCCCGCAGCCACTTGCGGAGCTCCTCAACGCCGAAAATATTTAAGCAAATTCTTCGGCCATCACTTCTCAAAACGAATATTTGAAATCTACACAGCTGTTCTCACCTCAAAACTTCTGAGAAGTTGATTTAGTGATGAAATTCCATACGAAAACTAATAACTGTTGTTGGCCTCTGTCTGGTGCAAGCAATGATGCAGTGAATATTCTGACCATCAGCAGTCTGTTGTGTTTTCACGTTACATTTTAGTATCCCCAGCTCGCTCGGAACCTTGACAGAGGTGATGAACATTTCAACAATTGGAAAACCAAACGAAGGCGAGTCGAGCTGGTACTGTGCAGTGGAAAAGGGGCTTACCTAAAATCAAAGGGCCTCTGCTCAGACTAGCTTGGTTTGAGGGCGTGCCTGATGCGGTGGCGGCGATGCAGAGTATATATTATTTATGCATCTTCAGACATGTCTGGAGAGGGATCTTTATCCATTGTTAAACTGTACATGTAAACATGAAGCAAATCTAAAGCAAAACATGATCTTTAAAAGGATCCATTCAAGTCCATTTTGTTATTGATGCCTTTGAGGCTTCAGGGCAGGGAAGCCTGTTAACTTACCAAAATGTGTTAGTATAAAGCAAAAGTTAAAATGAATCTTACCCAGGACTGATAGTGAAGCACGGGCAGATCCATCAATCATGTTCTTAGGGAGTGTTATTTGCATTTGCTCGGTCACAGCTTTCCCTGTGTACAGACCGAATACACACTTGAGAGAAACTCCGTACTAAAACTAAGATGTAATTTGTCAGTGGATTAAAACAAATCAGGAAAAGATGAATTGGGGTTCTTTGGGTGTGAGCAGCTCTTCATTAGGTAAATGAATATAAAGTAGTGACATTTAAAATAATCTGAGACACCTGTGCTAAACATGCCACTATGAATTTAATT
>NW_025743349.1:1560-2088 GCF_021292245.1 Micropterus dolomieu | reverse complement strand
TACTTCCATGGTCAAAATTACTATTTCAAAAAAGAACATAAAAGGTAGGTACTGCCAACACCGTACTGCAGGTACTGTAATATAACTGTGTGGGGTTCACAAAGTTAGCCCTTCCTACAATCTAAATGTTGTCTATATGTTGCCACCTAATGAAATCCAGGCAGCAATTTTGTTTCCAGAAAAATGTTTTGGCAAAAATTCACCAGCCACTGTAGCTAGTGGTTTACCAAAGTTACTGGCCAATATGTGTGAAAGCATCTGAAACATTAAAAGTGGTTTTCTGCATTACTGAAGGTTTGAATCCCCTGAACATCTGTGCAGATTTGGCAGACCAATTCTAAATAAAACTGCTTTTTCATCATCTACTGTAGCTGCTCAGTGAACTACAGCAGCAGACTGTGAATGTGAAACAGGCAGAGCTGAAGAAAGAGCATGATCAGCAAAACATTTGACTGGATAATTAAGCATTAAAAAGTTGTCATTGTCTGCTTAAAGCTTTTTAAATTTGCTGTGTTTTACTCACATTTC
>NW_025743349.1:0-1540 GCF_021292245.1 Micropterus dolomieu | reverse complement strand
CTGTAAGCCATAATCATCAAGAGTAAAACAAATAAAGGCCTGAATTTCACTTTATGTGTAGTGAATCTAGACTACATTCACTTTATGACTTCAATTATAGGGAAAAAATAAACCTTTTCACAATACTGAAATTTTCTGAGATGCACAAGTAATTTTGGGGATATAGAGTCGATAACAGGACAGAAGCCTTTGGCCACGCCAGATGTTGGATGCTGGATGTTAGAGCTGAAGAAAGTGCATGATTAGCAAAACATTTGACTGGATAATTAAGCTTTAAAAAGTTGTCATTGTCTGCTTAAAGCTTTTTAAATTTGCTGTGTTTTACTCACATTTCACATTAATAGGGACTAATCCAGATGTCCTCATTCCCAGATCATTCTCTACTGCACAGTAATACCCTCTAGAGTCAGAGGGCAGGATGGAGCTCAAGATAAGCTGTGGTTCTTTACTGGGAAGATGAAGGTTTGGATTTCCATGATATTTATACCAGGTATAAGTAGCTGCTGGGTTAGCATCACTGCTGCAGGTCAGAGTCACTGAACTGCCCTCCACTATCTCAGCAGAGGGACTCACTGACACAGAGGGAAGCTTTGGAGCATCTGGAGGAGAAAACATGAACACATGTAACATTTCATTTCAAGATGAGGTTGAGTTTTCACAGTGGAGCATTTTAAATGGACAATATTTCATATGAACACAAAGTGGAGGTGCAGCTTGATTTCCTCCTGTATCAGAAACTACATGGGTTCTTGTTACCATGGATTCAAGTTGGACACTTTGATACTGAAGCAATGGACTGAAGGAGAGTGGTAATCTTTATGTCCTTTAAGAAGTTTCCTTCATCATTCTCTTTCATTCATTTGTTAGGCTGCAGCTACTGTAGTGTGTGTGTATAAGGGGGTTCACCTAAGGTACATGTTAAATATACCAAAATAGAAGGATGTTCTAAACCTAAAGCACATAAACATCACAGACATAAAGAGTCCGGCAGTGCTGAAGACAGGAGACCAAGCAAATGATCCTGGTTTAGTGTTTTTAGACACCACCATGTCTACTGATGACCTCTAGTGGGTAAACATCAATCAATCAATCAAGACATCAGTACATTCTGAGTTTTATATTACAGTGAAGACAGGGAATAAAAACTAATTATGCAACATGTCTACAATCTCATGGGGAAATGATTTAGTTTTCATCCAGTTCCACAATTAATAACCAAATACCACTGAGTTACATGCAGTTAATGTGCAGTACAATAGGTTAAAGGCTCCACCAGATGGTGTCATGTCAGTGGAAGACTGGATGTAAACTTACACACTGAAGGAGAGCGGGACTCCTCATATCCTCCTACGGCACAGGAAAAACTGTCTGCAGGATAAAAGGAGGCTGAATAAGATGTTCCTTCTGAAATGTTCTTTCCATTCTTGTACCAGATGTAGGAAGGATGACCAGGTGGAAGACAACTGCTGTGACACTTCAGCTCTGCCCAGTTATAAGACTCATAGATCTGTAATCTGCTCACCTGCACCTGGAGATCTGA
>NW_025743348.1:0-8718 GCF_021292245.1 Micropterus dolomieu | reverse complement strand
CTCTCCTATAAAAGTATGTTTTAAGAAGGGACTTAAAAGAGTTCACTGACTCAGCCGACCTGATTTCCTCGGGCAGGCTGTTCCAGAGCCTCGGGGCCCTGACAGCAAACGCTCTGTCCCCTTTAGTTTTCAGTCGAGACTCTGGAACAGACAACAGACCTCTGCCCGAGGATCTCAAGGTACGTGCTGGTGCGTATGGGACTAAAAGGTCAGAAATATAACAAGGCGAGAGGCCATGAAGAGCTTTAAAAGTGATCAATAGAATTTTAAAGACAATTCTAAAACATACTGGGAGCCAGTGTAATGAAGCTAAAATAGGAGTAATGTGGTCATATTTCTTTGTTCTGGTTAAAAGCCTGGCAGCTGAGTTCTGGACAGTCTGGAGTCGATCAATAGATTTTTGGGTTAAACAGGTGAAAAGGCTGTTGCAATCGATCTTTTAAAGAGGCCTGTGAAAATACTGTTACAATAATCTAGTCTACCAAAGATGAATGCGTGTATGAGTTTCTCGAGTTCCTCGTTGGACATTAGTCTTGATATTTGATATATTTTTAAGGTGATTTTGTAATGGTTTTGATGTGGTATTAAGACTTAATTCTGAATGGGTAATTATAACGAGAGTTTTTACTTGACTTGTGGTCGTTAATGAAAGGAATTCAAGGTGAGCAACAACTTAAGTCTCTCCAATTTGGTTCCCAAGACAATAAGTTCTGTTTTATTGGTATTGAGTTGCAGGAAATTACAGTACAGTTGTTAATTTCTTCAATGCATTTGGTTAGTGATTCAACTGGACCGTATTCATCAGCTGACAGTGCTATGTAGATCTGAGTGTCATCTGCATAATTATTGTAGGAGATGTTATTTTGGAAAATTTGGACATTTGGCAACATGACCATATTAAACAGGAGAGGCGAGAGGATCGACCCCTGGGGAGCCAAGGAACACAGTTGCTGAATGTTCACTACCATTTCTCCTATTGATAAAGTTGCAGCTGATTGTTTGCAACAGTAATTTCTGGTGTTAGCTCCTGTCGTCTGAGAATAAATACAATAGCACATTCTGTCTAATCCAACCGCTGCTGAATAAACGTTCACTGCTGGTGCCTGGACGATAGATTGTAGGTATATTGTAAATGTAGCTTTTTGTTCTTTTGTACCTTTCTCTCCTCCTCCTGCATACTAACCCCACATGCACACACTACTTAACCCTTGAGAGAGAGCTTGTTGGCCATCTTGATTCCGAAATCACATGGTTTAAACCGCCTTTTGATTCCAACATTAGCCATCCACCAGCGTCAGCAGGAAGGTGATGAACTTAAAGACCAAAACCAGCTTTACAGCGGCCGAACATCCATGATGACTGACGCTCTGGAAACTGGAGACCTCAGCCTCAAGCTGACAAAACTCCAGCTCTCTGAAGTTATTGTTTTTGGAGTCAGGGGGGAACAATTGAAAGTCAGCACTCAGCTTCAGTCTGTAATGTTAAGAACCACATATCAAGCCAGAAATCTTGGTGTAGTCATGGACTCAGACCTGAATTTAAGGAGCCATATTAGGACATATAAGGACTTTTGTCTCAGCAGGACCTGGAAAAGCTTATCCACGCATTTATCTTCAGTCGACCTGACTACTGTAACAGCGTCCTTACTGGCTCCCTAAGAAATCCATCAGACAGCTGCAGCTGATTCAGAACGCTGCTGCTCGAGTCCTCACTAAGACCAAAAAGGTGGATCACATCGCTCCAGTTCTGAGGTCTTTACATTGGCTTCCTGTATGTCAAAGAATTGACTTCAAAATCCTGCTGTTAGATTATAAAGCACTAAATGGTTTAGGGCCAAAATACATTTCTGATCTTCTGCTTCGTTATGAACCATCCAGACCTCTCAGGTGGTCTGGGATCAGGTCTGCTTTCTGTCCCCAGAGTCAAAACTAAACAAGGAGAAGCAGCGTTCAGTTATTATGCTCCGTATATCTGGAACAAACTCCCAGAAAATTTCAGGTCTGCTGAAACTGTCAGTTCTTTTAAATTAAGACTGAAGAATCTTCTTTTTACCACTGCTTTTAATTAGATCAAATGTAAGGCTGTAGATTAAAATCGTTCACTGCTATGTGACTTTTACTGTCCTGTTTTACCATGTTTTTATTTCCTATTTAAATCTTTAAAATTTATTTTATTGTTTTATTTTCTATTTTACCCTTTTTTAAATTATAATTAAATTTTTCCTCAACCTCCCATTGCTGCTTTAATGTTTTATGTAAAGCACTTTGAATTACCTTGTTGTTGAAATGTTGAATTTATTCATTTTTGATTAGAATAGGTAATAGTGATTTACTTAGTAAAGTTATTGATTATTGATCTATTTTTTGAGTATTACTATTTATTTGTGTATGTTGTAGTAAGAGTTGGTTGCCACAGCCAGTGTACAGACTCATTCTTCTCTGTTTGCCATCTAGAGGTGAACAAACCTTCTTTGAAACTGATCGTACTTGGCTCATATTTGGTTATTGGTCCTTGATTTATTGATTATAATTAATTATTTTTGAATAAGCGGCTAAACCATTGGTTGTAATTCGCAACCCTCACTACTAGATGCTACAAAAACTTGCACACTGAGCCTTTAACACCATGTTGAGTCAGAAAACAGAGTCCATCTAAACAGTGAGAGCAACATGACAGCTGAGGTGCTTCTGTTATTTGTCAGCTGCTGTTGGTTTTAAACTGTGCTGATGTGGTTTCACAGCAGCTGATCAGCTGCAGCGTCCAATCACAGACAGGACCAGGTTGGTTTCTGGGTCACCTGAGGATCCAGGAGGAGTAAGACATGAAATAAGGCTGCTGTGATTGAACCTCTCTGTCTGTGTGACCTCACAGTTTCCCAGCATGCCTCAGCTGTGGAGCTGTATGAGGGGGAGGAGTTTGTCCTGCTGCCCTGTGAGTTTCAAACATTTGACATGGACAACCCCACAGTGGTGTGGAGCCGCTACGATCTCAATCCTCCAACCGTCCACCAGCGTCAGCAGGAAGGTGATGAACTTAAAGACCAAAACCAGCTTTACAGCGGCTGAACATCCATGATGACTGACGCTCTGGAAACTGGAGACCTCAGCCTCAAGCTGACAAAACTCCAGCTTTCTGACAGCGGCAGCTACACCTGCACCGTCAGAGCGTTAGGAGATCAACGGAGAGTGGCAGAGATACAGCTGCAGGTCAAAGGTCAGCAACAAACCCTAACAGCTGCTGTAGATACAGGTCAGAGGTCAGAGGTCATGTTCTTTGTGTCTCTGGTTCCCACAGAACGATTTCCATCCTGGGCCAAAGTTCTCCTGGTTCTCCTGGTTCTCCTGGTTGCTGGTCTTGTTGCTGCTGGGGGTCTTCTGGTACATTTCCGACAGTATTTCATGTCAGGTATGTCACTACTGCTCCCCTTTCCTGTATAGATATTATTATAAAGGTATTACTGGAGTAAAACTACTGAACACCTATGACAGTGGAACTTGTCCATCCATCCATCGTCAACCGCTTATCCTGTGTACAGGGTCGCGGGGGGGCTTGGCCGTAAACCATTCAGTGCTTTAAAAACCAAAAGCAGTATTTGTAGAAATCAATTCTGACAGACAAGAAGCCAATGTAAAGACCTCAGAACTGGAGTGATGTGATCCACTTTTTTGGTCTTAGTGAGGACTTGAGCAGCAGCGTTCTGAATCAGCTGCAGCTGTCTGATGGATTTCTTAGGGAGCCTGTAAGGACGCTGTTACAGTAGTCGAGTCGACTGAAGATAAATGCAAGGATAAGTTCTTCCAGGTCCTGCTGAGACAAAAGTCCTCTAATCTTTGATATATTCTTCAGGTGATAGTAGGCTGACTTTGTAATTGCCTTAATGTGGCTGCTTACATGCATGTCTGAATTTATATCTACACCAAGATTTCTGGCTTGGTTTGTGGTTTTTAACATTACCAACTGAAGCTGAGCACTGACTTTCAATCGTTCCTCCCTGGCTCCAAAAAACAATAACTTCAGTTTAACTTTGATTAATTTAAGAAAATTCTAACACATCCAATTGTTGATTTGTTTAATACAGTTACTCAGCGCTTGTATATGATCATAGTCTGCATAATTTTGGTGGCATATTGTGTTAAACAGAAGATGCCCCCAGAATGGACAAGTCATTTGTTAGCTCAGTGTGATTACCTATAGACATAAAGTAGTTGCTGGCCTTACGAAGTACGATTCAAACCACTTTAGTACTGTGCCAGAAAGTCCCAACCAGTTTTCAAGTCTGTTTCAAGTAATATGTTGTGGTCGACCGTGTCAAAAGCATCGAATGAGGCAGTTAGAAACATTTTTTAAAAAACCGGTTGGCAGAATATCAAGGCTGTAGGAGGAGGATTTCAGATGTTGTATTACGTCCACAAGGTTTTTATGGTTTATGGATTTGAATTGTGTAATGCTATTTAATTTTTTTTTGAATTGTCTCATTTTTGAAGAAGGAGGCAATTCATTGCTTGCCTTGGTAGATAGACGTTCAGAGGCTACAACAATTATAAAATCACTGATTAAAAAATGTTTTTCCTGCCAAAGACATGACGTTTAATAATGCTAAATTTAGTTTGTTAAAAACATCATTCCCCACTCTTTGCGACAGGCTGTGGCTGACAAGGAATTAATGCAAAATTTGCAGCATGTCGGGTGCCTTCCTTTTCTTTACACATTCACCATAATTTTTCTTCCAAAATGGGGCCCCGGTTTGCCCTGGGAAGACATTTTCCTTGTAGCCTGGACCCATCAGTTAGAGCTTGCTGTGGTTTTATCAGGCTGGGTAGACAGAGGATGATTTTGATGCCGTTGTGCAGTGGGGGGACGGGCTGGGCACTGAATATGGGACACATGTAAAAACGTTCTGAGGACTTAAAGCCCAGTGATGGAAGTGGACAATAAGGGGTTTTAGGGAAGACAAAATGGGAGAAGGGTGAGGGAAGGGGCGGGACTCAGTGAACTCCAACAGGGGAGAGGAGGGAGAAAGGATGTATGAGATATGGGTGACCTGGACGGGGTTTGGATGAGAAGAAAAAGGTGAACCCTCACAAGTGCGAAAAGGCATGTGGGTTGTTAGAGAGTGGGGTGGAGACTCTTCCTCTTGGCTCTGATGTCTCCCATGATCAGAGCTCTGTTCTGGCAGGGGCTAAGGTGGCTCTAGTAGTAGTTAGCCAACTGTATTTGGGTTAGGTATAAAAAACAATGCCAAATAGCTTTTGCTGCGCTTGATTGATCACCAGCAGTAGGTTACGGTCTCACTTTATGATAGCGTTACGATTGTATTATTATCATTTGCCTTAATTGAAGTAATCATCATCATCGTCATTATGGCACGGCACACACTACGTCCCTGCTGAGCTAATCCATGATTACCACTTCACCTCCACTCTGCTTCTGCTTCTGCTCCTCTGCTTCACTGACACAGGACATCCATAAGCCTATTTTAGGGGGGCTGAAGCTACCCTAATATGCTAACCCTCCTTCAAATAATAATAAGAAAAACAATCATTAGATTTAGATATTTAGATATTAGATTTTTTTAGTGCAGACATGTACTCAACAAAGAGAAGCAGGAATATTGATTAATACTATTGAATAATATTTATATTTATTGGCTTAAAATAACCGTTCTGGTTGTTTCCTCTGCTTCACAATTTAAATTCCTGCAATGGTTGGGCACTAGGACCCTGATCCTGACCCTAACGACAGAACAGTGACAAAATAAAAAAGTACAATTATCCATTTGTCAATGTACAGACAGAAAACAGATATACGCACATACCCACAAATACAGTGCAAAAACAACAACAAGAAAAAAATTAAAGCTGCAAGCAGCATTGGGCAGGCCCTCGCACTTGGAACGCGTTGGGGTGTGAGGTAGTCGCATTGCAGATTCTGGAGCTCTGCCGGTGCAGCTGTGAATTTGCTACTCGCTTCGGACGCTGCATGAAGGTGTGATACGTCACTTCCTGTGTCTCCTTTGTGGCGCTCTAGAACACTTGGCGATCCGACTATAAATTAATATTGGTAGTGTAGATGTGTCATGGCGAAGAGTTTAAATTTGCCGCCACGCCACCGCCACGTCGTTAACTGCACACTCACAAGTTTTACAACATGGCTTCATCAATGTGTTATGGGTTTTCTGGTATAGTTTTGAAGTTGATACGTCCAATCTGCTGGAAGTAGTACGTAACAGCACAAAACGTCTCATTTCATTTTGCCAGCAGGTGGCGCTGTGACTTTAAGCGAATATTGGCATGTGGCTGTGTTCAGGGCGGGACTCTTATAGTGCAATCCAAATTTGGTGCAGATTTGAGCATGTAGACTGAAGTTACAACAACTTCCTGTTTAATGATGATTCATCGATTTTGGATGCTACGCCATGGCCATGCCGTTCCACAAAAACTCTCTGTTTCTACAATATTTAATCGTCGATGGGTTTTGACTACACAGCAAAAATTTTAAGTTGATCGGTAAATCCCTAGGAGGAGTTTGTTAAAGTATGGAGTGTGTAAATCATCCAAAAATTACCATAACATTCAAAATGGCTGACTTCCTGTCTGATGTGAGCTTGTACAGTCAAGTTGCAACAACTTCCTGTGTCATGGCCAAGCGTGGGACCATGCCACCGTCACGCCGTTAACTGAAAACTTACAAGTTTTACATCATGGCTTCATCAATGTGTTAAGGGTTTTCTGGGACAGTTTTGAATTTGATACATAGTACATTACAGCGTAATTTCCTGTTGTGGTGGCGCTATGACATTGAGTAAATATTGGCATATGGATGTGTTCAGGCCGGGACAATTGATACCCATCAAATTTGGTGCAGATGTGATTATGTATACTGAAGTCATAACAACTTCCTGTTTCATAGTGAATCACCAATTTTCGATGACACGCCACGGGTAAACTGGTTGGCTTGTAATAACTGTTTGCATAACTTTTAATCATCAATGGGTTTAGACTGCACAGCGGAAATTTGAAGTTGATCAGATTAAATCCTAAGGCCAATGACCATTAAATCCAAAATGGCCAACTTCCTGTTGGGTTTAGTGCATCGCTCCAAGAGGCTTTTTTGTATGTCTGGACATGATACATGTGCCACAGGAATTTTATACATTTAAGTGAAACGTGCGGCGGGGGCTGCTTCATTAAAGGTCACTTCCTGTTGCCAGGCGGTGCTTTGACCATGGGTGAATGTTGGTTTGTACATATGTTCCTGGTGGGACTCTTATTAAACGTGTAAAATTTCGCAAAGATCTGAGCATGTACAGTTGAGTTACAACAACTTCCAGTGTCATGGCGAAGAGTTTGACTTTTCCGCCATGCCATTAATTGCAAACTCACAGGTTTTACAACATGGCTTCATCAATTAAGGGTTTTCTGGGACAGTTTCGAAGTTGATATGTCCAACCTGCTAGGAGTAGTACATTACAGCGTAGAATGTGTCATTTCCTGTTGTCAGCAGGTGGCGCTATAACTTTGAGTGAATATTGGTATGTGGATGTGTTCAGGGCACGACTCTTATTATACATTTAAAAAAAGTGGTGCTGTTGATTGTAGAGACACCAAAGACAACACTGTCTCTGTTAGATGGAACAATGGGACATATTTCAGAGTTCCTGCTGCTGTCTGTACAGCTGATGTTGTGCTTTGTTGTCCTCTCAGTCTACAAGGTGGAGGTGGATTCAGGGGTGGAGTCTGTCCTGCTGCCCTGCAAAACCACAGTTCACCTGCCTGAAGACGTCACAGTGGAGTGGAGGAACAGATACGGGAAGGTCCACGTATATAAGAACGGCTCTGACCAGCCTGAAGAACAGGACAGTTTTTACAGAGACCGAACAGAGATGAAGAGAAACCTGCAGAGACCTGGAGACCTCAGTCTGACCCTGAAATACCCCACAGATGAAGACAGAGACACCTACACCTGCACCGTCTACAGCAGGGAGGGAGACATCCTGATGAAGAAACAAGTCCTGCTGCAGGTCAAAGGTCAGTGCTGTAGCCTAAATAGTGAGCGTTGCGTCTCCTTCACTCTAGTGAAGAACTTTGTGTGTGGCTGTGACATGAGGTGACTGTCTGTGCAAACACATGAAACACGACACAGTGCAGCTGCTCGGCCCCAGTTACTGGTCAGGGAAGCGAAAACAAAATGGCCTGTTTCAGTCCCCAGCTGATCAATCTGCACATCTCTAGCTGTAGAAGGTGACTTACAGTCCAACAAGCTGCTAAACAAGCTAGCTGATGTTATAACATCGTGGGCTCATGGAAAAATGATCAGTTATCAGGATTAATTTCTTAATGACTCAGCATCATCTGTATTAAAGACTAAAGAATGAGTTCATCTGATGTTTAAAGTGAATAAAACAGCCCTGCCAGTCTGCTTAACATTACTGCAGTTTCACAACTACTGAAGGATCAAACTGGTTTTCTGCCACCGGACTCCTGAGAGGGAAAGCAGGCAGAGGACCAAACCACTGTGAGGCAAGAGAGGGGGACTCAAAATGTTTCGAAACTTAAAACACACTTTTACTGCCCTGTGTGTGTTTCTATTGTTTTACTACTTACACAGTTATTCTAAGTACAGTGCAAACGTATTTGATACGCTGCTGATGTTCCTACTTACAAAGCATGTGGAGGTCTGTCATTTTTATCATATTATGTCATGCAATAAAATGCAAAT
>NW_025743347.1:1687-1904 GCF_021292245.1 Micropterus dolomieu | reverse complement strand
TGAACAAATTAACAATTGGATGCGACAGAATTTTCTTCAATTAAACAAATATAAAACTAAAGTTATTGTTTTTGGAGCCATGGAAGAACGATTGAAAGTCTGTGCTCAGCTTCAATCGGTAACCAAGCCCGAAATCTTGGTGTAGTCACGGACTCAGACCTGAATTTAAGCAGCCACATTCAGACACAAAGTCAGCCTACTATCACCTGAAGAATAT
>NW_025743347.1:0-1667 GCF_021292245.1 Micropterus dolomieu | reverse complement strand
CATTTATCTTCAGTCGACTCGACTACTGTAACAGTGTCCTTACAGGCTCCCTAAGAAATCCATCAGACAGCTGCAGCTGATTCAGAACGCTGCTGCTCGAGTCCTCACTAAGACCAAAAAGGAGGATGACATCACTCCAGTTCTGAGGATATGCGCAGGTGGGTCCTTAATCAAAGCGGCCTGCGGACAGACGTGTCCTGGTTTCTCTGTAGTGTCCGAGGGTTTTTGGAGTTTCAGTAGCCTTTGACTCTTAATTTGCGTACAGGAGCATGCTTATCTATGATCCTAAGAAAATGATAGTTCCAGGCTAAAAGTAGTTCCAGGCCAATTCTACTTCATTTAGAAGCCCCTCAGTAATTTCCAAGACGGCAGGCAAGCCACACCTATGTGTGGATCTCAGTGTTTGAGATCTCAAGATTTTAGGTTTTTCTTGTGATGTTTTATGTCTTTTAAACCCAAATGAGTATACTCCCGAAAAACCAGACATTCTCCTCCATACTGGGATTATTTTTAATTGCGGATAAGGCTGAATTTGAACTTAAAACCAGTACATTGACCACCTGGTAGCCCTGCTTGCATGCTACCATCTGGATGCCCTGCTAGTAGCCTGCTGCAGCTAGCCCTGCTGCTAGTCCCCACCTGCATGACCTATTGCTAGCCTGCTACTGGTATCCCTGCTGCTAGCCTGCTGTCAGTAGCCTTGCTTCTAGCCACCACCTGGTAGCCCTGCTTGCTAGCCGCCTCTTGGATGCCCTGCTGCTAGCCTGCTGTCGGTAGCCCTGCTTCTTAGCCTGCTGCTGATAGCCCTGCTTGCTAGCCACCACCTGGATGCCCTGCTGCTAGCCTGCTGCTGGTGCCTCTGCTTACTAGCCTCCTGATGGTAGCCTCCGCTTGCTAGCCACCACCACCTGGATGCCCTGCTGCTAGCTGCCCTTGCTAGCCACCACCTGGATGTCCTGCTGCTAGCCCCACTTGCTAGCCACCACCTGGATGCCCTGCTGCAAGCCCCACTTGGTAACCACCACCTGGATGCCCTGCTGCTAGCTGCCCTTGCTAGCCACCACCTGGATGTCCTGCTGCTAGCCCCACTTGCTAGCCACCTCCCGGATGCCCTGCTGCTAGCCCCACTTGCTAGCCACCACCTGGATGCCCTGCTGCTAGCTGCCCTTGCTAGCCACCACCTGGATGCCCTGCTGCTAGCTTCCCTTGCTAGCTACCACCTGGATGCCCTGCTGCTAGCTGCCCTTGCTAGCCACCACCTGGATGCCCTGCTGCTAGCCTGCTGCTGGTGCCTCTGCTTGCTAGCCTCCTGATGGTAGCCTCCGCTTGCTAGCCACCACCTGGATGCCCTGCTGCTAGCTGCCCTTGCTAGCTACCACCTGGATGTCCTGCTGCTAGCCCCACTTGCTAGCCACCACCTGGATCCCCTGCTGCTAGCTGCCCTTGCTAGCTACCACCTGGATGCTCTGCTGCTAGCCCCACTAGCTAGCCACCACCTGGATGCCCTGCTGCTAGCCTGCTACTGATAGCCCTACTCCTAGCCTGCTGCTATTAGCCCTGCTTGCTACATATCACCTGGAAGCCTCTCTGCTAGCCTCCATCCTGTAGCCCTGACTTTTTGTCTCCAAGCTACTGTTCACCTCTGTTAAGGCTGTCTTCAACTAAAC
>NW_025743346.1:0-1205 GCF_021292245.1 Micropterus dolomieu | reverse complement strand
GGTGTGTGTTACAGTGTGTCACTGTGTGTTACAGTGTGTCACTGTGTGCTTCGGAGTATGTTACAGTGTGTCACTGTGTGTTACAGTGTGTCACTGTGTGCTTTGGTGTGTGTTACAGTGTGTCACTGTGTGTTACAGTGTGTCACTGTGTGTTACAGTGTGTCACTGTGTGTTACAGTGTGTTACAATGTGTCACTGTGTGCTTTGGTGTGTGTTACAGTGTGTCACTGTGTGTTACAGTGTGTTACAGTGTGTTAAAATGTGTCACTGTGTGCTTTGGTGTGTGTTACAGTGTGTCACTGTGTGTTACAGTGTGTCACTGTGTGCTTCGGAGTATGTTACAGTGTGTCACTGTGTGTTACAGTGTGTCACTGTGTCCTTCGGTGTGTTACAGTGTGTCACTGTGTGCTTCGGTGTGTGTTACAGTGTGTCACTGAGTGTTACAGTGTGTCACTGTGTGCTTCGGTGTGTGTTACAGTGTGTCACTGTGTGTTACAGTGTGTTACAGTGTGTTACAATGCGTCACTGTGTGCTTTGGTGTGTGTTACAGTGTGTCACTGTGTGTTACAGTGTGTCACTGTGTGCTTCGGAGTGTGTTACAGTGTGTCACTGTGTCCTTCGGTGTGTTACAGTGTGTCACTGTGTGCTTCGGTGTGTGTTACAGTGTGTCACTGTGTGTTACAGTGTGTCACTGTGTGCTTCGGTGTGTGTTACAGTGTGTCACTGTGTGTTACAGTGTGTTACAGTGTGTTACAATGCGTCACTGTGTGCTTTGGTGTGTGTTACAGTGTGTCACTGTGTGTTACAGTGTGTCACTGTGTGCTTCGGAGTGTGTTACAGTGTGTCACTGTGTCCTTCGGTGTGTTACAGTGTGTCACTGTGTGCTTCGGTGTGTGTTACAGTGTGTCACTGTGTGTTACAGTGTGTCACTGTGTGCTTCGGTGTGTGTTACAGTGTGTCACTGTGTGTTACAGTGTGTTACAGTGTGTTACAATGCGTCACTGTGTGCTTTGGTGTGTGTTACAGTGTGTCACTGTGTGTTACAGTGTGTCACTGTGTGCTTCGGAGTGTGTTACAGTGTGTCACTGTGTCCTTCGGTGTGTTACAGTGTGTCACTGTGTGCTTCGGTGTGTGTTACAGTGTGTCACTGTGTGTTACAGTGTGTCACTGTGTGCTTCGGTGTGTGTTACAGTGTGTCACTGTGT
>NW_025743345.1:1859-5818 GCF_021292245.1 Micropterus dolomieu | reverse complement strand
GCGTCTAAGCTGGTATCAACAGAAATCTGGACAGCCTCCAAAGCTCCTTATTAAATGTGTGAACACACGTGAATCAGGAACACCAGCTCGGTTTAGTGGCAGTGGAAGCAGCTCTGACTTCACTTTGACCATTAATGGAGTTCAGACTGAAGATGCAGCAGTTTATCACTGTCAGAGTTACCACAGTGGTGGAGTGTTCACACAGTGATGTGCAGTTGTACAAAAACCTCCCTCAGTCAGACTGCAGAGACACTGAGCTGTTACAGCAGGAACCGACTGCAGCTGCTGAAGAGGAAGAGACACAGACCACTGAACACAGAGCTGACAGTAACCTCACCAAGCACAAACTACAGATTCACAAAAACATGATTTCATGATTCATTACATACTTTTCCCCCCTGCTTCAAGAAAACCACCATCATTCCTGTACCTAATAAGTCTGAAGTGTCTAGTCTGAACGACTACCGCCCTGTGGCACTCACCCCCATTCTGTTGAAGGGCTTTGAGAAACTAGTTCTTCAGTACATAAAGAACAACATCCCAGCCTGCCTGGACCCTCACCAGTTTGCTTTCAGAACCAACAGACGACACCACCATCATCGGATGGATTTCACACAATGATGAGACTCCACATATGAAAGAAATTGATAATCTTGCAGAGTGGTGCTCAGAGAACAACCTACTGCTCAATGTCAGCAAAACTAAGGAGCTGATCGTTGATTTTAGGAAAAAGGGGATAAAGACGAACACTCTGGTCTACATCAGTGGTGCTGAGGTACAGCAGGTGAACAGGGAGAACCTGACATGGTCATCTCACATCTCCACGCTGGTGAAGAAACGTAAGAAACAACTGTATTTCTTGAGGAAGCTTAAGAAAGCCAAATTCCTGTGCCAAGTTTTTGTCAGCTTTTACAGAGGAGCAATAGAAAGCACCCTGACAGAAAACATCACAAACTGCCATGGGATGTGCACGGCCCAGGACTGGAGGGCTTTGCTGTGGGTGATTAAAACTGCTCAGAAGATCATTGGTACCCATCTCCTGAGCATCAGTGATATCTGTGAGGTGAGGTGTGTATGCAGAGCCCAAAGGATACTTAAGGACAGTACCCACCCAGCCAGAGCCTGTTCTCCCTGCTGCCTTCTGGGAAGAGATATGGAAGTTTTTGCTGTCACACCACCAGACTGCAGAGCAGCTTTTTCCCCCAAACTATCTGACTTTTAAACTCAAATTCATCCTCAGCACTGCTCCACTGACTATAGTTTATTTCTTTATTAATGTATATTGGGACAAAATAAACTTACCTTCCAACCTCTTATTTTATGCAATTTTAGAAAACCCAAAAGTGAAGGAGAAAGACCATGATGAACAGCCTGTTGTTAGTGTTCTTCCCCCAAACACAGTGCTGCGCCCACTGCCCGGTTCAAGCCTTCACTAAAATATTGTAAATAAGCTCTATAAAGAAACCAAATATCTGGACCTCACTAATTTCGAACCCTGAACACAGTGATTCAAGCTGGTTAAAAACACAAAACCTCCACCACACAGCACTGAGCTCAAAACACACAAATGTAACAGAAAATGTTTTAAAAAGCTTTCTATCATTAATTGATGTCCTTCAAATAGCAAATTGATAACATGAATATTATGGTACAGTTTTTTTTAGCGTTTTGAAATATTTTGATAAAATGTCTAAATGTTGGAGGAAACTTAGTAACAGATATTTATCCAGTATTCATTTCCTTCATTCTTACAATGGAGAGTTTTCATACTGACACTTTGCATCGTCAGCTGATCCTCCAGTGAACTGAGAAGGTTTATAGTCCTGTGAGTTCAACACTGCAGGACTCAGATCTGTCAGTCAACACAGCAGAAACCACAACCACCATGACTCTCATCACCATCTTCATCGTGACGCTGGCCTACTGCTGTTTTACAGGTGAGGATGATTTTAAATATGAAATTCCAAAGTAATCAAATCACTAAAAGCATACATTAACTAATTGCTGGATATAACAAACGTGAACAGTTTACATCTTAAAATGCGCCAATTAATGTTCAGTGTTTTTCCTCCTTCTTTCAGGATCAAGTAGTGAAGTGACTGTAACTCAACCTGCTGTAGTCAAATCTTCTCCTGGATCTACAGTCACTCTGACCTGTAAAACCAACCCAAAAGTTTATGTTTGGTCGGATGGAGATAGTCATCATAAATCACTAAGAATTATGCAACACAACTCTCCTGTAAATGTAATGGAAAAGTATCATTAATTATCATTCAATGAAACTTTTGTATCTACAGTAAATAATTTATCCCTGCAATGTTTGGCTTACTGCTACTTGCTACTACTACAACCTCCACTGTAGGACAGACTGCTACCATGGAATGGAATGGGAGAAATGAGGGACAGATGAAATAAAATGGTAAAATTCAGTGAAATGTGAATAACTGCACATGTTTGTCAAAGGAACAACAATGTTATATGTTCCTTGCAAAAGAAAGTGACACAGAACTAGATAAAAACACAATACAATAATGTAAACGAATCGTATAGTCTGTTAGTCTGTCACAATACATTCTGTGGTACATATGGTACAAGGTTGGTTAACCTAATGCAGTGAAACCTATAAATGTCACCAAGCACATATTTCATATTCACTTAAAAAGTGGGAAAAAATGGTGATCCTGTTTCACATTTTAGTTAAACAAACTTTTATTCATGAAGCAGTGGAGAAGACACGTGGCATTTGAGACCTGGATTCGATTCCTATTTTGACACTTAACCTTTAGTTGCAGAGGAGTGTGACCTCTGACATACGTAGCAACTTCAAGTCGCTTTGGATAAAAAGCATCAGGTAAATGTTGAAATTTGTTGAAAAGAGAGTCAAAAGATAAAATATAACTCAATATGTTCATCATCTACTCTTACTGTAGTGCAGTAGTAGTAGATGCTTTGCATTAATGTAAAATCTGAATTCTGTCCCAAAAGATCGTCACAATTCATCTTGTTAGTAAATAGCGGAACATTTATTTGAGAAAAACATTTAACATTGTGTTTTAAAACGTAAAAACGGACTACACTTTAGTATCCTGGCCATCAACAGTTGTTCGTATCTTGCTGCTGAGCTAATCACATTATTCCTGAAGATGTGGTTGTCCAACACTTTACAGCATAAAACAGCAGCTCCAACTGAGACACATTCGTTTTTGTTGTGTATGTGTTGTGTGTCCTGAACCTGGAAAGCACTTTAGTCAGCTAGGGTTGTTTTTAAATGTGCTATATAAATAAACTTGAACTTGACTGACTGAGATACTGGACGCCAAAAAGAAAAGATTTTTACTTCACATGAACCACTGGACTGGGTTGAGGATACTGCAGGATGTTTCGCCTCTCTTCAACCTAGTCCAGTTGCCCTTAATTTTAACCTTCCTTGGATAGCTATAACCTGGCTGACTGAGAACATTCACAGACAGTATGTTACTTAAAGTTTATACTTATCATGATGTTGATATGAAATGTGAAGGGAAACATCAGGTGGTTCATCACCAAAAACTCTGAGCAGGATCTGAACTCTGTGTGTGTTTTCACCAGTATGAGGAGGAAAATGTAAAAATAAGGAAATTCAAAATCGATCAAATGTTGTGTTGGTTTATCAGTCCAGTGTTGATGTAATTTGTCAACGGGAGATTATCTGTTAATGAGCCCAAAATCATCTGGGACAAGACACAAGCAAGAGAAGAATGTTCACAGTGAAGAGAAACAATATAAATGTAGTTCTATGAATAAATGGCCGAATAATCCTCAAGATTAACTTCCCCTCTATGTCACCACTGCTTTCTGTTTCACAAGAACAGGTGTGTGTTTGCCTTCTTAAATATATTTTGCATGACTTTTATGCGTCACTGCTCCTCAGAGTTTAAGTTCTTCTGTCACAGAGAGTCTGAACTGTTTTCATGCACTCA
>NW_025743345.1:0-1839 GCF_021292245.1 Micropterus dolomieu | reverse complement strand
GCACTCAAACTGAAAACTGCATCAGGATGATGTTGCCAATAACTCTGCTTGTAGTGTTGGGTTTTCTGAGTCAGGGTGAGAGAGCTTGAAAATGTGTCTGACATATTTTCATCTTTGGTCCAAAGACCAAGACTACACTTTGACCATCAGTGGTGTTCAGGCTGAAGATGTTGGAGATTACTACAGTCTGGGCTACCATGGTAGTGGAGTGTTCACACAGTGATTTAGAGCCGTACAAAAACCTCCTTCAGTTTGACTGTTTATCTGGTCCAGTGAAAACAATGCAAGAGTCATCAAGCAGAACAAAAATTTATCTAAATATATCTGAAACAAACTCACATTAGCTCTTCCATTTTCAGTTTTAAAGGTATATTCTTGTTAGTTTATAAAGTCTCTTTCTGAGTGAGCTGGGAAACTTAAATTCTTGTAGAACTAAAGCCACAGATATCAACAATTTAAATGTCACAAAGTAAAAAAAATGATGACAATGATTTGTACTATCACGTATACTGTTAAAATCAGGAATGATGCTTAGATAATGTGTTATAAAATAAATACAAGGACACTTACTAATTATAATACACAGTTTTATTTAATGATGGTTTAATATTCATGCCACATTTTTGATGAGTGAAAAGTTTCACTTGGAATGAAAATAACATTCAGTTTAATTTGAAAAGTTAAGGACACAAAGAAGAATATGTAGAAAATTTTAGAAAGCAACATGCACACTAACACTAAGTAGAGAGCTTTGAAACTTGCAGACGTATGTGAACAGAGGAGATCTGTAGCTTCATCAACCCATCTGCATCAAAGAAGCAGCATCATTTCCAGAGAGGAAGTGTTGCTGAAGCTCTACTCTGAACAGCGGTCAGGGTCCAGGGTTTGAGTGACAGGGCTCTGGTCATTCAGACTGGCCTCACAGCTCACTGAGCCCGCCTTCCTCCACTGGTCTGCAGGGAGGCTCAGGGTGCTGCTCCAGCTGTAGTGGCCGTCCCTCCCCAGGACCTCCAGGCTGTGTGACACCCCTGAGGAGCTGCTGCTGCCCCCCACCTTCCAGCCCAGCCTCCATGCTGAGGGGAAGCCCCCGCTGGCCAGACACACCAGTGTGGCACTGCCCTGCTGCAGCTCCTCTGTGGAGGGGGGGAGGACAGTCAGGGTGGGCCACACCACACCCACTGGAGGAGAGCGAGGGGTAGGAGAGAGAGGGGGGGGAGTAAGACAAAGGAATGAGAGTGAAGGCTTGGTAATGGAGAAAAATTACTTGCTGGTAATTTCTTATATTTTATCAAATGAAACAGAATAACTTGTGCAGCTGTTCATGTATCACTTAGTATCAGACCATCAGACACATGATTCAAGAGTAAATGCAACTAGAAAGGTTAACTGATAATGATTATTGATGAGATCTTCATGTGTGTTTCATAATGTGTGACAGTGAATAACTCATCCCTGTGATGATTTTCTTCTTTAAACTGACAGAGCTGAAAAACTCATGTGAATACAGTTAAAACTTTGTCATCTGTCTCTTTCACTTCCTTTTCACTACATGTAAAATTAATGAACCGTGAACACAAAGATAAGCTTCATTTACTGATAAAATCATATTTGTGTTTACAGGAATCCAGTTTTTAAAATTAAAAAACATTTTGAATGCACGAAAAGAATAAACAAAAATTAAATTAAACTACTGATGTTATCTAAGAGCACTAAAAGTTTTACTTAACAGAATGTTCCTTTAGACATTTTAAAACAATTCAAAGTTACCAAATAAAAAATAGAAAATCATAAAACAAATGAGTTATTTTTTGTTTCTTGAAATTTTAATTAAATGCAATA
>NW_025743344.1:544-2259 GCF_021292245.1 Micropterus dolomieu | reverse complement strand
GTTATTAAGGGCCGCCCAGGTGTATTAGGGGCCGCCCAGGGTTATTAAGGGCCGCCCAGTTATATTAAGGATCGCCCAGTTATATTAGGGGCCGCCCAGTTATGTTAAGGATCGGCCAGTTATATTAAGGGCCGCCCAGTTATATTGAGGGCCGCCCAGGGTTATTAAGGGCCGCCCAGGTGTATTAGGGGCCGCCCAGGGTTATTAAGGGCCGCCCAGTTATATTAAGGATCGCCCAGTTATATTAGGGGCCGCCCAGTTATGTTAAGGATCGGCCAGTTATATTAAGGGCCGCCCAGTTATATTGAGGGCCGCCCAGGGTTATTAAGGGCCGCCCAGGTGTATTAGGGGCCGCCCAGGGTTATTAAGGGCCGCCCAGTTATATTAAGGATCGCCCAGTTATATTAGGGGCCGCCCAGTTATGTTAAGGATCGGCCAGTTATATTAAGGGCCGCCCAGTTATATTGAGGGCCGCCCAGGGTTATTAAGGGCCGCCCAGGTGTATTAGGGGCCGCCCAGGGTTATTAAGGGCCGCCCAGTTATATTAAGGATCGCCCAGTTATATTAGGGGCCGCCCAGTTATGTTAAGGATCGGCCAGTTATATTAAGGGCCGCCCAGTTATATTGAGGGCCGCCCAGGGTTATTAAGGGCCGCCCAGGTGTATTAGGGGCCGCCCAGGGTTATTAAGGGCCGCCCAGTTATATTAAGGATCGCCCAGTTATATTAGGGGCCGCCCATTTATGTTAAGGGCCGCCCAGTTATATTAGGGGCCGCCCAGTTATGTTAAGGGTCGCCCAGGTGTATTAGGGGCCGCCCAGTTATATTAGGGGCCGCCCAGTTATATTAAGGGCCGCCCAGTTGTATTAGGGGCCGCCCAGGGTTATTAAGGGCCGCCCAGTTATATTAGGGGCCGCCCAGTTATGTTAAGGGTCGCCCAGGTGTATTAGGGGCCGCCCAGTTATGTTAAGGGTCGCCCAGTTATGTTAAGGGTCGCCCAGGTGTATTAGGGGCTGCCCAGTTATATTAAGGGCCGCCCAGTTATATTAAGGGCCGCCCAGGTGTATTAGGGGCCGCCCAGGGTTATTAAGGGCCGCCCAGTTATATTAGGGGCCGCCCAGTTATGTTAAGGGTCGCCCAGGTGTATTAGGGGCCGCCCAGTTATGTTAAGGGTCGCCCAGTTATGTTAAGGGTCGCCCAGGTGTATTAGGGGCTGCCCAGTTATATTAAGGGCCGCCCAGTTATATTAAGGGCCGCCCAGGTGTATTAGGGGCCGCCCAGGGTTATTAAGGGCCGCCCAGTTATATTAGGGGCCGCCCAGTTATGTTAAGGGTCGCCCAGGTGTATTAGGGGCCGCCCAGGGTTATTAAGGGCCGCCCAGTTATGTTAAGGATCGCCCAGTTTTATTAAGGGCCGCCCAGTTATATTAGGGGCCGCCCAGGTGTATTAAGGGCCGCCCAGGGTTATTAAGGGCCGCCCAGTTATATTAGGGGCCGCCCAGGTATATTAAGGGCCGCCCAGGGTTATTAAGGGCCGCCCAGTTATATTAGGGGCCGCCCAGGTATGTTGTCACGTTATGTTATCAAGCCTTAACTCGGTGGATATTTGACAAGCATGTACCAGGTAATGCGACAGTAAACACATCAGATGTCATTTGTTAGCTACCAAGTAGGTTTTGTTTTGAAAGGCTACGTCATCAACACGTCTCCTCGACATG
>NW_025743344.1:0-524 GCF_021292245.1 Micropterus dolomieu | reverse complement strand
ATTAGGGGCCGCCCAGTTATATTAAGGGCCGCCCAGGTGTATTAGGGGCCGCCCAGGTTTATTAAGGGCCGCCCAGGTGTATTAGGGGCCGCCCAGGGTTATTAAGGGCCGCCCAGTTATATTAAGGATCGCCCAGTTATATTAGGGGCCGCCCATTTATGTTAAGGGCCGCCCAGTTATATTAGGGGCCGCCCAGTTATGTTAAGGGTCGCCCAGTTTTATTAAGGGCCGCCCAGTTATATTAGGGGCCGCCCAGGTGTATTAAGGGCCGCCCAGGGTTATTAAGGGCCGCCCAGTTATATTAGGGGCCGCCCAGTTATGTTAAGGGTCGCCCAGGTGTATTAGGGGCCGCCCAGTTATGTTAAGGGTCGCCCAGTTATGTTAAGGGTCGCCCAGGTGTATTAGGGGCCGCCCAGTTATATTAAGGGCCGCCCAGTTATATTAAGGGTCGCCCAGGTGTATTAAGGGCCGCCCAGGGTGATTAAGGGCCGCCCAGTTATGTTAAGGGTCGCCCAGGTGTATTA
>NW_025743343.1:0-2006 GCF_021292245.1 Micropterus dolomieu | reverse complement strand
AACACCGCTTTATTAGGTACACCTGTACAATCTGACACAGTACAACACCTCTTTATTAGGAACACATGTACAACACCTCTTTATTAGGTACACCTGTACAACACCTCTTTATTAGGTAAACCTGTACAACACCTCTTTATTAGGTACACATGTACAACACCTCTTTATTAGGTACATCATTAAAACACCACTTTATTAGGTACACCTGTACAATCTGACACAGTAGAACACCTCTTTATTATGTACACCTTTACAACACCTCTTTATTAGGTACACCTGTACAATCTGACACAGTAGAACACCTCTTTATTATGTACACCTTTACAACACCTCTTTATTAGGTACACCTGTACAATCTGACACAGTACAACACCGCTTTGTTAGGTACACCTGTACAATCTGATGGAGTACAACACCGCTTCATTAGGTACACCTGTATAAAACCGCTTTCTGAGGTACACCTGTACATCACCTCTTTATTAGGTACATCTGTACAACACCTCTTTATTAGGTACACCTGTACAATCTGACACAGTAGAACACCTCTTTATTATGTACACCTTTACAACACCTCTTTATTAGGTACACCTGTCCAATCTGACACAGTAGAACACCTCTTTATTATGTACACCTTTACAACACCTCTTTATTAGGTACACCTGTACAATCTGACACAGTACAACACCGCTTTGTTAGGTACACCTGTACAATCTGATGGAGTACAACACCGCTTCATTAGGTACACCTGTATAAAACCGCTTTCTGAGGTACACCTGTACATCACCTCTTTATTAGGTACACCTCTACAACACCGCTTTATTAGGTACACCTGTACAACACCTCTTTATTAGGTACACCTGTACAATCTGACACAGTACAACACCTTTTTATTAGGTACACCTGTACAACACAGCTTTATTAGGAACACATGTACAACACCTCTTTATTAGGTACACCTGTTCAACACCTCTTTATTAGGTATACCTGTACAACACCTCTTTATTAGGTACACCTGTACAATCTGACACAGTACAACACCTCTTTATTAGGTACACCTGTACAATCTGACACAGTACAACACCTTTTTATTAGGTACACCTGTACAACACAGCTTTATTAGGAACACATGTACAACACCTCTTTATTAGGTACACCTGTTCAACACCTCTTTATTAGGTATACCTGTACAACACCTCTTTATTAGGTACACCTGTACAATCTGACACAGTACAACACCTCTTTATTAGGTACACCTGTACAATCTGACACAGTACAACACCTTTTTATTAGGTACACCTGTACAACACAGCTTTATTAGGAACACATGTACAACACCTCTTTATTAGGTACACCTGTTCAACACCTCTTTATTAGGTATACCTGTACAACACCTCTTTATTAGGTACACCTGTACAATCTGACACAGTACAACACCTCTTTATTAGGTACACCTGTACAATCTGACACAGTACAACACCTTTTTATTAGGTACACCTGTACAACACAGCTTTATTAGGAACACATGTACAACACCTCTTTATTAGGTACACCTGTTCAACACCTCTTTATTAGGTACACCTGTACAACACCTCTTTATTAGGTACACCTGTACAATCTGACACAGTACAACACCGCTTTGTTAGGTACACCTGTACAACACCACTTTATTAGGTACACCTGTACAACACCTCTTTATTAGGTACACCTGTAGAATCTGACACAGTACAACACCTCTTTGTTAGGTACACCTGTACAACACCTCTTTATTAGGTACACCTGTACAATCTGACACAGTAGAACACCTCTTTATTAGGTACACCTCTACAACACCGCTTTATTAGGTATACCTGTACAACACCTCTTTATTAGGTACACCTGTAGAATCTGACACAGTACAACACCGCTTTGTTAGGTACACCTGTACAACACCTCTTTATTAGGTACACATGTACAACACCTCTTTATTAGGTACACCTGTACAATCTGACACAGTAGAACACCTCTTT
>NW_025743342.1:0-1994 GCF_021292245.1 Micropterus dolomieu | reverse complement strand
TGTAGTCAGACAGACAGACAGAACACCTGTAGACAGACAGACAGACAGACAGTACACCTGTAGACAGACAGACAGAACACCTGTAGACAGACAGACAGTACACCTGTAGACAGACAGACAGAAAGACAGACAGACAGTCCACCTGCAGACAGACAGTACACATGTAGACAGACAGACAGTACACCTGTAGACAGACAGAACACCTGTAGACAGACAGACAGTCCACCTGCAGACAGACAGTACACCTGCAGACAGTCAGACAGTCAGACAGACAGAACACCAGCATGACAGACAGTCCACCTGTAGACAGTCAGACAGACAGAAAGTCCACCTGCAGACAGTCAGACAGACAGACAGTCCACCTGTAGACAGACAGACAGACAGACAGTCCACCTGCAGACAGACAGACAGACAGACAGAACACCTGTAGACAGACAGACAGACAGACAGACAGAACACCTGTAGACAGACAGACAGTCCACCTGTAGACAGACAGACAGACAGACAGTCCACCTGTAGACAGACAGACAGACAGACAGTCCACCTGCAGACAGACAGACAGACAGACAGAACACCTGTAGACAGACAGACAGACAGACAGACAGAACACCTGTAGACAGACAGACAGTCCACCTGTAGACAGACAGACAGACAGACAGTCCACCTGTAGACAGACAGACAGACAGACAGTCCACCTGCAGACAGACAGACAGACAGACAGAACACCTGTAGACAGACAGACAGACAGACAGACAGAACACCTGTAGACAGACAGACAGTCCACCTGTAGACAGACAGACAGACAGACAGTCCACCTGTAGACAGACAGACAGACAGACAGTCCACCTGCAGACAGACAGACAGACAGACAGACAGTACACCTGTAGACAGACAGACAGAACACCTGTAGACAGACAGACAGTACACCTGTAGACAGACAGACAGACAGAAAGACAGACAGACAGTCCACCTGCAGACAGACAGTACACCTGCAGACAGTCAGACAGTCAGACAGACAGAACACCTGCAGACAGACAGTACACCTGTAGACAGACAGAAAGACAGACAGACAGTCCACCTGCAGACAGACAGACAGACAGTACACCTGCAGACAGACAGACAGACAGTAGACCTGTAGACAGACAGTCCACCTGCAGACAGTCAGACAGACAGAAAGACAGACAGACAGTCCACCTGCAGACAGTCAGACAGACAGAAAGACAGAAAGACAGTCCACCTGCAGACAGACAGTCCACCTGCAGACAGACAGACAGACAGACAGTCCACCTGTAGACAGACAGACAGTCCACCTGCAGACAGACAGACAGATAGTCCAACTGCAGACAGACAGACAGATAGTCCACCTGCAGAGAGACAGACAGTCAGTCCACCTGCAGACAGTCAGACAGACAGTCCACCTGCAGACAGACAGTCCACCTGCAGACAGACAGACAGACAGTCCACCTGTAGGCAGACAGACAGTCGACCTGTAGACAGACAGTCCACCTGCAGACAGACAGACAGATAGTCCAACTGCAGACAGACAGACAGTCAGTCCACCTGCAGAGAGACAGACAGTCAGTCCACCTGCAGACAGACAGACAGACAGACAGTACACCTGTAGACAGACAGACAGACAGAAAGACAGACAGACAGTCCACCTGCAGACAGACAGTACACCTGCAGACAGTCAGACAGTCAGACAGACAGAACACCTGCAGACAGACAGTACACCTGTAGACAGACAGAAAGACAGACAGACAGTCCACCTGCAGACAGACAGACAGACAGTACACCTGCAGACAGACAGACAGACAGTAGACCTGTAGACAGACAGTCCACCTGCAGACAGTCAGACAGACAGAAAGACAGACAGACAGTCCACCTGCAGACAGTCAGACAGACAGAAAGACAGAAAGACAGTCCACCTGCAGACAGACAGTCCACCTGCAGACAGACAGACAGACAGACAGTCCACCTGTAGACAGACAGAC
>NW_025743341.1:0-1541 GCF_021292245.1 Micropterus dolomieu | reverse complement strand
AGTACCCGACTCCACCTGTAGAGTACCCGACTCCACCTGTACACCTGTAGAGTACCCGACTCCACCTGTAGAGTACCCGACTCCACCTGTAGAGTACCTGACAAGTACCCGACTCCACCTGTAGAGTACCTGACAAGTACCCGACTCCACCTGTACACCTGTAGAGTACCCGACTCCACCTGTAGAGTACCCGACTCCACCTGTAGAGTACCCGACTCCACCTGTAGAGTACCCGACTCCACCTGTAGAGAACCCGACTCCACCTGTAGAGAACCCGACTCCACCTGTACACCTGTAGAGTACCCGACTCCACCTGTAGAGTACCCGACTCCACCTGTACACCTGTAGAGTACCCGACTCCACCTGTAGAGTACCCGACTCCACCTGTAGAGTACCTGACAAGTACCCGACTCCACCTGTAGAGTACCTGACAAGTACCCGACTCCACCTGTACACCTGTAGAGTACCCGACTCCACCTGTAGAGTACCCGACTCCACCTGTAGAGTACCCGACGAGTACCCGACTCCACCTGTAGAGTACCCGACGAGTACCCGACTCCACCTGTAGAGTACCCGACGAGTACCCGACTCCACCCGTAGAGTACCCGACTCCACCTGTAGAGTACCCGACTCCACCTGTACACCTGTAGAGTACCCGACTCCACCTGTAGAGTACCCGACTCCACCTGTAGAGTACCTGACAAGTACCCGACTCCACCTGTAGAGTACCTGACAAGTACCCGACTCCACCTGTACACCTGTAGAGTACCCGACTCCACCTGTAGAGTACCCGACTCCACCTGTAGAGTACCCGACTCCACCTGTAGAGTACCCGACTCCACCTGTAGAGTACCTGACAAGTACCCGACTCCACCTGTAGAGTACCCGACTCCACCTGTACACCTGTAGAGTACCCGACTCCACCTGTATTGGATCCTTGCGTGCTTCATGGTCGGGTCCGAATTAATAAACTCCCCTCGCCCCGGCTCCCGTAGCAGCTCTTCTTCTCCTCTTGGCGTCGCCGTCTCTCGTGTGTGTAGAACATCGAGGTGAGGCGAGACGCTTCCTGCGGCGTAAGGGTGTGACGAGATCTCATGCCATGAGCGAGCTGGTGAAGTTAACCTGTGTGGATTTGTGGTGAGATTTCTGCCTGATCAGAAGTGTTTCAGTTACTTTTGGTTTCACGTCCAGTCGGCTCAAAAGGTCTGGAGGCGGATCAATAATGTAATGCACAGCAGAGTAAAGGCCAGGTAGACTTCTCATTAAATGATGACGTTAGTCTGGTAATAATCTGCCTTTTCTCTGGACCTGTCAGAGAGCACAGATCTGTGGGAGAGATTCTGAACATGAGCAGAAAAGCTGCAGAAACACAGGAGCTGTTAAAGTCCAGGAGTTTCTCACTGAATCATAATTAAATAATTTCTCATTAAGGTGAAAAGGAGCCACAGTCACATTTAAAGAGGTTACTTCCTCAAACAAAGACACAAAGAGGAGGGAAGACTGAATCCTGACTCAGCAGGGATGATATTAAAGAAGTTGAT
>NW_025743340.1:0-2585 GCF_021292245.1 Micropterus dolomieu | reverse complement strand
ATATTGATAGGATAGCATCTTGCAGTTGATGGAGATTTGTGGGATGCACATCCAGGGCACGAAGCTCCCGTTCCACCACATCCCAAAGATGCTCTATTGGGTTGAGATCTGGTGACTGTGGGGGCCATTTTAGTACAGTGAACTCATTGTCATGTTCAAGAAACCAATTTGAAATGATTGGAGCTTTGTGACATGGTGCATTATCCTGCTGGAAGTAGCCATCAGAGGATGGGTACATGGTGGCCATAAAGGGATGGACATGGTCAGAAACAATGCTCAGGTAGGCCGTGGCATTTAAACCATGCCCAATTGGCACTAAGGGGCCTAAAGTGTGCCAAGAAAACATCCCCCGCACCATTACACCACCACCAGCAGCCTGCACAGTGGTAACAAGGCATGATGGATCCATGTTCTCATTCTGTTTACGCCAAATTCTGACTCTACCATCTGAATGTCTCAACAGAAATCGAGACTCATCAGACCAGGCGACATTTTTCCAGTCTTCAACTGTCCAATTTTGTAGCCTCTTTTTCCTATTTGTATATTGGAGATGAGTGGCACCCGGTGGGGTCTTCTGCTGTTGTTGCCCATCCGCCTCAAGGTTGTGCGTGTTGTGGCTTCACAGATGCTTTGCTGCATACCTCGGTTGTAACGAGTGGTTATTTCAGTCAGGGTTGCTCTTCTATCAGCTTGAATCAGTCGGCCCGTTCTCCTCTGACCTCTAGCATCAACGAGGCATTTTCGCCCACAGGACAGCGTACTGGATGTTTTTCCCTTTTCACACCATTCTTTGTAAACCCTAGAAATGGTTGTGCTTGAAAATCCCAGTAACTGAGCAGATTGTGAAATACTCAGACCGGCCCGTCTGGCACCAACAACCGTGCCACGCTCAAAATTGCTTAAATCACCTTTCTTTCCCATTCTGACATTCAGTTTGGAGTTCAGGAGATTGTCTTGACCAGGACCACACCCCTAAATGCATTGAAGCAACTGCCATGTGATTGGTTGATTAGATAATTGCATTAATGAGAAATTGAACAGGTGTTCCTAATAATCCTTTAGGTGAGTGTATATAGACTGGTTTCTTGGATAAACACTACTGGATGCGCGCAGCCAGGGGGCAAAAACGCTTTGCTAGCCGGTCAGCAGACTGTAGTCAACCACTGTAATCAACGTAGATTACACATTGTTTGTAAATTCTTGTTGCCCCAATAATAAATTGTCATTTCAGAGTTGGATCTGTTTGTTTGTGTTTCATTTTGAATATTAATATAATGTATGCGACCGCACTGCAGGTTAGCGAAGCCGGACGTAATGTTGTTCAAGTCGGCTGCTAGTCAAAAAGCTAATGGAAGAACCAGGGAGAGAGGCGCTCGGTGCACTGTGGTACAGTGAGTACTGCCATTAAGCCTGGCTGTGTGACACCCAGAGATGCAAAGAACATTGTCTTCTGTTGTAAACTTTGTGTGACCAGCAAAAAGTTTACAACCGCAAACAGTTTTGTATTGAAGCATCTGCTAAAGTAGCACAGCAACGTGAAACTGTAGAGAGAAACTCCGGATGCAGTGATTGAAAGTAATTGTAACTTAATGAGTAACGTGACTATTTACTTTTTTTACTTTATACCCAGTAATAAGTAAAGTAATATTGTTACTTTTTAAATGAGTAATAAGTAAAAAGTAACTCATTACAAAGACAGAGCTTGCGAGTGCATCTCGGTGATGATGTTGCACAGAAACTCATGTATATACACATTCCTTTCCAGTGATTTCATATTTAAACACTTAAATTACCTGCTCGGCATCTTGTTTCAAGAACAAAATCCACTTTTCCCAATTTCTTTTAACTCTAACTAAATGTATCAAACCATTGCTCTTTTCCTGGAGGATCAGCTTCATATGGATTTTTTTGGTTGCAGATTTCTGCTGGTACCGGTATCAATTTCTTTCTTCTAAAGACTCAAATGAAACTAAACCTTCTTCAGAGCTCCTACTGGAATGTTTTAAAAAGGTAGTCTGACAGTTAAATGAATAAATAAACTGGAATAAACCTCCATCATTTGTCCAATATTCGATAAAAAATCAACCTTTTAATCTTTGGTCAGAAATACTCAACTTCCTTTCTTCTATTGATCCTGGACCGCACAGCAGAGCCTTTTAAAAATGAACTGTGCATACATGCGTGTGTGTGTGACAGTGTGGGTAGATAGGGTTATGTTTCATTGTATTACTTGAATTATAACAGTGTGTAGCCTCGGGCCACGGCTCTCCCTGAACGGGCAAAGTCAACTCAAATTGGGTTATCGGAGACCTCGGGCTGAGCAGCCGGGCCACCAGGAATCCAAAATAAAGCAGCGGCCCCTTCTCCCCCCCAAAAATAGACCACCATCGGCAGCCAGAAACCAGGTTAATGCTGAGAAAAAACTTCCCAAGGATTTTCAGTGAACTCGTATCCTCCGCGTCTCCTCCTGACCTCCAGGAGCCGATCAGTTCAGTTCCAATAACAGACGAAGGGGTGAGCTTGTAATGTGATTTTCAACCTTGCGGGCCAAACAAAAGAGGGCGGTTTAGAGGTCATCGCTTGAC
>NW_025743339.1:10552-14728 GCF_021292245.1 Micropterus dolomieu | reverse complement strand
CCCTCTCTCCCCAACCGGTCGAGGCAGATGGCCGCCCACCCTGAGCCATGGTTCTGCTCGAGGTTTCTGCCTCTTAAAAGGAAGTTTTTCCTTGCCTCTGTCGCCTAGTGCTTGCTCTTGGTGGGAACTGTTGGGCTTCTGTAAATATCATCACAGAGTACGGTCTAGACCTGCTCTTTTATGAAAAGCGCTGTGAGATAACTGTTGTTGTGATTTGGCGCTATATAAATAAAATTGAATTGAATTGAATTCTGACCTACTGTTATTGTTGATTTAGTAATAAATTATGTGGTTAATATAAATCCATGGTTCAGTTGTCCTCCCCTGGTCTAGAAAGGTCATTCAACTCACCGTCTACACATGCCGGCCTTGCCCTGGTAGTCCCGGCAATCTGGCCTCTCCGGCAGGCACAGCGGGCCGTCTGCCTAGCGATGGTCCGTCTGGGAACGCTGCTGTCTCTGTTGAGCATCACTATCTCGCAGGTTCCCACCGCCAACTGGCCTGCCAAAGACAGCAGCAAGGAACATCAGAGTACATCACATTAGCATAATGAGACTGTAATGATCATATTACAGAAGAACAACTGGTGTTCGAAGGTAAAAACAACTGGCAGCCTGGATGCAGGGGACTGCTTTGGTCTGTGTAGCACTGAACAGTTTAATACTCTCATTTAAAATCTCAAATGGAAAAATGAACAACTGATTCAATGTTTTAAAAGCAGCATCTTCAGTTTTAATATAGCTCAGTTGATAAAACTGCCTTATATTGATTATTTGGAAAACAAAAATCCCACCAAGAATCTGTTAAAAAGTACATTTTCTATTTTGCTAGTCTTTACTGCATACTGATTGTTTTCCTTTTCTTAGAGTGTTAGGAATAAAATCAAAAGGGTTCTTCTGATTGGAAACATGAATGTGCTCAGCAAATTTCATAGCAATCAGACCACTACATTATGAGATATCGAGAATGTCCTAAAGATAATTGTCTGTCAGAAGCAAAGGTGACATTGCCTGACATCGTTAGAGCACAGCAAAACCTCCTGGAGAAGAGGTTGGGCGGATGGTAGTTATTTTTTGTACATTTTGGACATTCATGGTGCCCAGACAATGAATCCTAATGACTTTAGTGATCCATGAGTTTTCCTCTAGCTCCACCGTGAGGTTCACATTTGTGGTTATGATTAGTAATGCCTCAACAGTTATAAATGGTAAAGGGCTACATTTATGTTGTGCTTTTATTCAAAGTGTTTTACGAGGTTGTTGCCGCTCATTCAACCATTCATGCAGGCACTAACACAGAGGGCAGCGAGCCACCACGCCAACTGCCAACCTTGTGATCAGTGGAGGACCCACTCTACCTCCTGAGCCTCAATGGATTGCCTCAAAATCAGGGACAGATATTCATGTCCTCCTCAGGATAAATTGTTATCTTTTTGGTAATCCCAGTCCTTTTACTTAGCGCCATCATCAGGTCTTTTCAATGACATTCCCATCAGCCTCAGTTGTATTTTGAGTTCAGTGCAAGTGTGCAAAAATAAGTGCCATTTTACATATAGTCCCAGGGGCAGCAACATATATAGATATAGATTTTATATATATATATATATATATATATATACACACACACACACATATACACACACACACAACTGAACTTAGTTAATGAAACGTGGACCAATGGCTGAAATAATGTGTGACTTGGTTGACATGGCAGTCAGTGGCTGCTGGGCACTGTTCTCCACAGACTAATTGTCAAGCCAAGTTAAGCTCATCTGAAATGGCAAATGGACAGAATGTCTTAAAGTGATGATTACCTTGGTCTGAAATCTCCGAGATGTGTGTCTGCTATTCTTACACTTCTATCCAAGCACAGAGAATTACTTCAGAGTTCTCCAGCCATTACAAATTGATGGATGACTCCCTGGCCAGGGACCTGTGGTTAAGCAGGTTTTTTGAGTTTCAAATTTGTCAGAATGTGATGTCTAAATTAATTACACAAACTGGAGAAACCTAAAATACACAAGGCTGTTTCAGCTGCAAATGGAGTACTTGGGGGGGATTCAATTTATGTTCTTCATCTTAACTTGTTCATGTCAGGGGAGTTAAAGGAGTTGATGAAACACATTTTAAACTTTTAACTCAACTTTTTACTTGGCAAAGTGCGTGATGAAAATAACACAATTCCACTTTGATTCCAATTTAATTCGTGTTTATTTGAAATATTGAATGAGTTTGGATGAATGTATTTAGCATTTTGTAACAGCAAGAGGTGAATTTCTAGCAGCTGCTCAGCATTCAAACATACCTGTGTCAAGGTGAAGAGCTTTGTTCCTGGCTATAGCTCGTGATAATTTCTAATGAGTCACACTAAAAACTTTCCAACAGGCATTGGCAAACAAAAGAAGAGCTGTAAAAATGATGCTTTCAATGTTAGGATTTATTAAATGAACCCTCTATGTGGCCTTTTGTTGCAGCAGTTTGATTGACCACAGCCGTTTTGTTTGTGGAAATGATGTAAAAACCAGAGGGAACATATTTAATTGTCTTTTATTTAGGCTTTCCTGGTTTATTTGAGGAGAATTATTAACTTTTAATAGTCTTGTGTTTTATAGATGAACAAGCTTTAATTAAAGTAAATTGCTTGAGGGTGTCTGCTGCTTTCAACACATTTGGAAGAACAAACATTTCAATATATGTAGATGACACATTTTCAATATCACCTTAGTCATTCAAAATCAAAGGGACGTTTGTTGCAGCCTCAAATGAGAACTAAAAAACGAATCAATAACTTGCTGAACTGCTGCTGAACAATACTAATATGTGTGAGTACATCAAATCTGACTCAGCTTGAACTCAACACATTTCTAAGTGTAATATAAATGCATGTGGAGGTAAAGAACTGTATCACAACTTAGGTGTTCTAGGTTGAACCGGACAGTAAAGCTCAGAAAAAGTTAGCGAAACTTCACTTTTGTAATAATCTGGAAAAAGTAGCATAGTTTCTTCCTTCTTTTCTGTATTAAATGGAAAGGTGCCAGTGAAAGCCATTCAAGCTGACACTGAAATAAAATCAGCTCAGCAAAGAGAGATTAGAGAAGAGTCTGTGCTGCAGTTCTTGTAAGGTCAATCCCTGGCATTCACCAACCATCACTCCTTAACACTAGAGCTTCCCAGCACCCTCAAAGGCTCATTAAGTGAGACGCAAACTGCTCTATAGCATGAAATGACTGTAATAATGGCAAAGGTTAAAAGGGTTGTTGATCAACACAAATGACTCATAAAATTACCTCACCAGGTGCTGAGACTTCCAGGTTTCAATAGCCTCTAAGTTTCAGAGCAAGACATGTTGGAATTATTCCAAATGATGATTATAGTGAACCTGTGGGCTTTTTTTAAGGATATCATAAGGTCAAAATGTCTCCTGGCCATATATATATATATATATATATATATATATATATATATATATAGTATATATTAGGGTTGTATGATTAATCTAATCGCAATTGCAATCACGATGTCACCCTGTGTGTGTGACACTCTAGTCTGTGTGTGCACTGCAGTCTGCTCATTATCCACAGACACACCGGGCTCTACAGTGCCACCATTTCACTCGCATATGCCCCTAAAAATAGATACTTGCGAACTGTAAAAATTATTCAAGAGCACAGTGTGCAAGTAAAGACTACAGCCTACTGTAATTCCCCCCCTCCAACAAGCCAGGAAGTGAATAAGTGTATATCCCATAATGTCAGGCCCTGCTGCCTGCTTTGCCTAGTTGGTTAATATAGCCTTGTTCTTGACCTATGTCAAGCTCTAAAATGCCTGAGTTTTCACAGACTTTACTGTCTAAATGAACAGATTCTCATATATTTTTTGCAATACAGTGACCTTTTCTTTCTTTTAGGTCAAACCTCTCTGCTATGAATATTTCATTTCATAGCATCAGTTGTGCTGCCCAACTTCAGCCACCCTCTACCCACCACTCAGCCCACTCTCCACTCAAGTCCCTGTATAGTTGGTGCCTGCTTGGAGGACAGAGATGCCATCAGATATCAGTGCTTTCTGCCATGTTTCAACACCGAACAGATGAATGGGCTTCATGCAATTAGCCTGAAGGAGGAGAATAGTGAGGCGGGGGGGGGGGGGGGGGGGGGGGGGGGGGGGGGGGGGGGGG
>NW_025743339.1:4516-10532 GCF_021292245.1 Micropterus dolomieu | reverse complement strand
GGGGGGTTGAAGTGGGGAGTGGTGTAATATGTGGGTGGGTGGGTGGGGTGTTTTATAAAGTGCCCTCTAACCACGGCCAGCACTCCATCATACATACAGCTGATAATTCATGTGACAGGGGGTTTCTGTCACTCAGTAGCGTGAAGACACTTGGCCGCGTCTCTATTTCACATGATGGAATATGCATACGGCTGCACCGGCGAGAAGCGTGCTGGGTAAAGGATGGCACCACATTGCTGTCCAGCCTCTGGATTCTGACAGAAACAACATCTAGAGGGCTACAGGAAGCCGATACAGAGCACAGAGCTTGGCACTCAGCACTGACTGGCAGCCTGATGACCTTATCACTGAATCACAACACTATACAAGTGCAGCGTGGCAGAGCATACACGCACAGGGGTTGAAACACATACAGCTTAGAGCAAAGACGTCTGTGCTCTACATATCAGGGCTTTGATCAAACACTGCAGATCACCAGACATACTGCAGATCACCAAGATACAAGAACACAAATATCTTAATATCTCTCCTAAAATAGGCTGCCAGGAGTCACACTTGCTTTCACAATGTTACCCAGTTCAATGTGCGTCACAGCCATATTGAGAACTCGTGGGCATGATGAGGTTATTAAACTCTAAATACATTACACTGGCTGACCCCGCCAACGTACAGTGAATAAAAAAAACCTCTAATTATCATCTTTCCTGTTAACTTTGCAATCTATTCCACTGTTCCTTATTTAGAGAGTTGAACTCATCAATAAAACCATAACTTCACTCTATCTTATCTTTTTCCTGTTTGTCTCTTTAATTAAGAGACTGTGCAGATACATAAGTAGTTAGTCCTAACTGATAAAATACCTTTATCAGATTTAACAGACAAACACATCAGACCCAGCTCTGCACTGCTCCCATACCACTGAAACCAGATTGGGAGCTATGAGAAATGCTATGCTTCTCCTTAGGGAAATTGCCATAAAATTATATGACAGGCTACACTGAATGAACTATGACAAGAATTCCATTTCCATATTACAACAATCTTCCTTTATAGATTGTAATTACTTGAGGGCTGCTAAAGATGGAAGTGAGGTTTTACAATGTTTTATTGCAAAGAGCGTCCCTGCAAACTACAGTTTTGAACTATTTTTATTAAAAAATCCACTTCTTGTAAAGCTAGTGCTGTTAATTATTAATGACAATATGTATTGTATTTTCCATAATTCTCCAAAAAAGACCTAGCTATAGCACAAAACCACTCTGTGCTGGTTTGGCTTAAACTTCCTGGCATTTAATCTAACCAGTTTTCCTGAAAGCAAATCAGACTCTAATCACTACACTGGCATACAATAATAAGTATGAGTGATTATCTTCATTCCATTGTATGTTCCTGTCTTGATAGAAGTGCCGTTTTTCAAGGATGAAAATGGGGCTGCCAACAAAGTACCGGTTTAGAGAGCATTACAATCATATTAACATGCATCAAATCAGATTTGAATTCAACTGATCTTCTATGGGGCTATGTTATAAATATTAAAGGCACAGGTAATCAGTCAAAATTGATTTGTAGTGGCTGCAGTTATCAAATTTTAAAATGTAATGAGCTTTCACTAAACCCCCACACCACCACGAATCTTACATCCATTCAGCTGCCTCATACTGCTTAGATTTGAAAGCCTTATGTTTGGGGGCGGAAAATAATGATAATAATATTATTATTATTGTTATTATTATTATTATTATAGTAGTAGTAGTAGTAGTAGTAGTAGTATTATTAGTAGTAGTAGTAGTAGTAGTAGTAGTAGTACCAATTATGGAGTAATTGAATTATTCAAATGGACTAGTTTTATATTGTGCTTTCCAACCTGAGCAGGACAAAGTGCTTTGCAAAGACGTACACAAACACACTTGCTTACTGATGATACCATTTGAGGCAAAATTTGGGGTTCAGTACATTGTTCAAAGACACATTCAAATTAAAATTAAAATCAAACAACAAATCCTAACTATCCACAAATCCAAATGATTAACGATGAGAACAGCAGCAAAAACTCACAACTGATAAGCTGAAAGAAGAAGAATTGGCCTCCACTAGTACAAACAGATGTGTTGCATTCACCAATTTTATCTTACTTAAAATTTTCTCTTAGGAATAAACAAAATTCACAAGTGGTTCAGCCCTGTCGTACGAGTCATGTAGAGATGTCTTCCTTTCTCCACAGCAGGGGTAACCTTGTTTGACCTTAAAATTGCAACGTCTTATTAATCTGCATGAATTTGGAAAAAAACGGGCAAGTGGCCTTAGAAAGCACTTTGGGGGTGCTGAATAATATGTACAATTAAAAGGGCTTGCTGAATGTGATTGGAACACTCTTATGAGCAAACCTTACACAAAAGTTTAGAGAGGTTTAGGATGAGAATTAGGGCTGCAACTAGCGCCTATTTTTATTAATCTATCGAATGAATCTAAATTTCCTTAAGCCTAAAGTGATAAATTACTTATTTCCAAACCCAAAAAATATTCAGTTTGCTCGCACATTTGACAAAGAAAAGCAATATTCATAATTAAGAAGCTCAAAATAGTTCACCATTATTTTTCTGTTGACCGACTAAGGAGTAATTATTTCAGCCCCAATAAGAATACCGATGTGTTCTCCACTGCTTGGATTTTTTGCTTGATGACTTAAAACAATTAATTGATCATCAAAAGCCTGGTTAGGCTGGTTAGCCTGGTCACCCTTTGACATAATACTGTTATTCAGTGTTATGCTAAAAAGGAGGCAAATCAACTCAATCCAGCACATAAAAAAGGTAATCTAAGTGAGTTTATCCGGATTAGCCCTCCACTGCTGCTCTGATTTTGACTGCAGCGCTAAAACCTAATCTTCCCTTCATGCCCGTTCTGATCTCAGAGGTCTATCTGTTATCAACAACTCAGGACGACATCAAACAGCAATCTTATTTGACTGAGCATATGCTAGTTAAGGCAGCCACAGCCACGTGCATCTCATTACCTTAACACAATTTGACACGTGAAACGTAGTAGGTAGCATGTAATAGGACACCAGGTGAGAGAGGCAGATGTTTGACTGACCCCATGCTTTACGCTTCCTGACACCACCGTGATCTTCTGCTGCTAAACAAATGGGGCAACAGAGCAGTGGAGCGAAACATGCGCTTTATATTAATGTGCTTGGTTTAAAGGGAATACCACCGCTTGATTTCACTTGCTATTTGAATACTCTACAGCAGTCCAATCAATATTTATGCAAGTGAACAACTCTCTGCTGAATTCGGTGGCCCTATAATGGTACCTAAGTATGCAATTTAATCTGAAGCTGACAGAAATGAATCAGGAACAACGGTAAAGGGAAGTGTGGGAGCAGCCGGGTGACTTCTGGAGATCAGGGGTATGTTATGGTATTAAAGGATGAAGCTCATTTATCTGCAAGCAGCAGTGTGTTGGCCCACAGTCAATCCACCATTTATTGTTCTGAGGAGCAGTTCCAGTTCCCATATCCTGATGACAATACAGCTTGAAGTTTCTGCTTTAAAAAGCCCTTTATATTTACAAATGTGTACCTGCATTGTATTCAAATGTGGAGATTTTTAAGCCGCACCAAGCATGATGTTTATACAATCACAAGCACCTAGTGGGGCTGCAGAGAAAGAGAGAAAAGCACTTCAACCCCACCAACTGAGACGCCAGAGATGTGCTCTATTTATCTTTATCTTTGATCTATCAAATTTAATTCTCGTGTCAGGTGTACACTACTCCACCCACAGGGACTGACAAATTGAAAGTTCTCGTAGCAGCAGTAGGACAGCAATCCCTGGGGGCAAAACCAGACTCAACACAGTTAGATTGTTTCCTTTTCTCACTGGAAAGCAGGAGAGGCTGTATAGTTTGCTAATGTCACTTTACAGGATTTTTTGTAGTTACCACTCTAACATTCAGTGCTGCCACTGTGTGACATTGCCGAGGGCTGCTTTAAAATAGAAAATACTCCCCTTACATACATCCCCTGCTACGACTGACACTGTAATTTAGGTCTGGTCTGCAACATGCCTTGTACAGTACACATGATGGAGGTGGATTCTGCAGTCTAGGGTGCAGAGATATTACAATGAGTACAGTAATGCATGCAGAGAGGACTGTAAAGCCACAGTGACTCACTTCAAATTTCACTCAGCTAGCCCTCCAGGATGCCCTCCTTCTTTAATGCAAACACAGAGAAAATGGTGAGCATCAGAAGATTATTATGACCCCATAAGTACTGTAAAGTAAAGCGAGACTGCGTGAACTGCAGCTTTAATATTCAAGCACGGCCGTCTGTGATCATGGCATCAGGCAGAAAATAGAACAGGACACAAGACTGAAGGAACATAATTCAAATCATTTACACCACTCTGCCAATGATGGAGCAGTTTCAAGCCCAGAGCTTTCCGCAGAGAAAATAACAATGCAGAAATACACTGAGCAGTACACTACACTCAACCACAAGGGAGGTCAAAGCTGACGGCTAGAAAGAATTCATATTCAGGGAGCTATGAAATATGAGCTTTGTGTGCTGCCAAATTGATTTAGCTGTAAAAATTCTTTTCATTTTGTTCCATAAAGATGCTCATACTTTTACAGCTCTGCCGCCTATAGAAGCAGGCCTCGATGATTTGCTTAGAATTTACAACCAAGGTCATAATCAAAGCGGGTCTCCCTTTGCATGCTTAATGCCGCCTTGAAGAACTGGAATGGAAATCATCCTTTTCACTTCAAAAAGTCGGTAATTCTCTGCTACTCTGATTAGTTTAATGCTTGGATGGATAGGCCCTGCTCCCTGAGTAAAAACAGAATACCACCCAAAGATTCATCATTCTGGCGCCCCATGAAAACATTTTGTCTCCCACACAGGTGCCGATTTGTTCAAAATAAAAAAAGAAACCACAACAGCATCTGGAATAATTTACCGAGATAAAATCAGTCTGGTTTGTTTATGGCATTTGGACAGGAAACATCAGACACATTGCACAATGCTAAGAGTGGACTGACTGACTGTGTAAGTCCGTCATCAATGGAGCTCTGTACTGAATGTAAAGCCACAGTGAGTCACTTCAAAATTTAGTGACAGCCTGTGGAAGTAGCTCATAAAATGTGTACTGTCATTCACATTGACAGCTTGTACTGCAGAGCAGGATGACAGAATAGATTGTTGTTTCTGCTTCTCAGCTTCAGGACACTGTTATTTGTTTTGCATTGAATTTTTCAACAAATCAAAATGACTAATTATGACATGTTACATAGTATAAAGCAGCATTACTGTCTGCTGTACTAATATGAGACCAAGTTTAGTTCCGCAGATTAATTTAAGTAGTTTGGTTCATCCAATTTATCTTGGTGTATTAATGATATTTGCTATTCCCCACATTGCTGTTTTGCTGAACAGGAAGTGATGTTCAACATTTCTAGATTATTAAAGCAGAGCATTAAAATGCTGGTTAGTTAGCATAAGAAGTGAAACAACCACCAGAAACTAAAACATGCACTAATAGATTTTATTTTTTAGATTTTTGTTTATTTACACATTCATCAGACATGGAGTAAAATAAGCTTTCATTTGGAATTCTTTTTCTTGCCACCTGAGTGCAATATTCACACTCCTCTATGCTTTTTTTGTCTTCACCAACTCCTGAGAAAAACAACTAGCTCTTTAGCCACCAGATATTCAACATCATTGACCACTGTGTAACTTCTTCATTTCTGCCATTTCGTGGTGGGCAGATCAGCGTTTTTGCTTTAGATTGGTAAGAACAAAGTTTGTGAGCTTGAAAATCAAAATGTTGGGCTAAAATAGGCTTAAAGCTCTGTTGAACTAAGGGGGACAGCACATGATGATTCTCTTTAAGTCTGTCACTACAGACCTTTCACAGTGATATGATCCAATGTTTATATATATATATATATATATATATATATATATATATATATATATATATATATATATATTTTTTTTTTTTTTTTT
>NW_025743339.1:0-4496 GCF_021292245.1 Micropterus dolomieu | reverse complement strand
GATATGATCCAATGTTTTTATAATATATATATATATATATATATATATATATATATAATTTTTTTTTTTTTGTTTGTATTTTTTTTTCTTTTATTATGGCCTCATCGTAGTATTTTAAAAGGAGGAATTTTCATGCTCCCACTTTAAGTTAAAATGTATTATTGGCATATAAATTCCTTGAGCTGAGTTAGAGCAACTGCCCTTCCACCTCCAACTTACAAATGCGGATAAAAAAGCTCCACACCCTTCCTATTCACACACACACACACACACACACACACACACACACACACCAACTCAAAGGTTCGTGGTTGACAAAGCAAGGAGGAGTCGCCACTGCTCGCTGACTGCACCACTGAACCGAAATGTGGTCCAGTGAGGAAATCCAGACATTTTCAAATTTATCGTTGAATAAACTGGCAACGTTGAGAGCTGCTGACAGGCCATTCATCGTGGCTGGTGCTGGCCCAATGGCGTGCGCGAACAAGGCTGCTGCACTTTGATTTCCTGTCCTGGCCACCATGACGGATGAGCTATGAAGAGGGTGGAGGCAACACAGTCACTCACCACCACAAGGCTTCACCTCTCTGCCCACCAGTTCAACTACACTCGTTGCTGCTTTTGGGGCCCCTGCCATGGAGGTGGAGGTGGTAGAGAGCTGGTCATGGAAAGTGATGGGTGCTTTGACTCTATGAGTGGTGAGTTATTGTCAACACTAAAAAATATACTGTAAATTGAGTATTATACTAGATAAATTATAAAGATAAAATGATAAATAAGCAGCGGTGGTCAGAAGTACTTTTCCAACAGCACTGACTGGTCAAAGTCGCAGTTTACAAGGAGGCTTTTAGTAGGATTTGAAGATTACAAGTGCGGATTAAAAATACTACATGTGTCATTCTTAAAATTCAGCTCAGCGCTGGAAAGAGGAATGAGCAACATACAGAGCATGTCAAAGCTCAAATCATTTAACTGTCACACCAAAACCAGTAAAATCTTTTTACTCTAGGAATATGAAGGGTACCTCACACGAGACTGATTGAATGATTTTGTACAATAACACGCTAATGAGATCATTTTCAGATGAAAACGAGTCGATAATAAATGGCTGAGGGGAAGGGGAAGGGGAGGGTTGCTGTAACTCTTCAGATAATATGCATAGGCTTGAGAGCGTTTCATGGGCAGTAATACGAGGCCGGTGACGGCAGCATTTTGGGAGAAAACACTGCAAATTAGAGGCTGAGGGAGCATATTTCAGCTCCCTCATTTCACACAGTTCATTTTTCACATCAGTGTCTACTTTTGTTCCTGGCAAGCTGCCAAAGACATTGATGTAGGCACTATCCCTCCTCCACAGTGGTAATTATACTGCTGGCCAATGCTTGATTAAAAGATCTAATCTGCAAACTTAGTGTTCAACATCTCCCAACAAGTTCCAATGCTTCAAGTCTGTTCTCTCTGTCTTTGACAGCACTGGAATCCAAAATGTTTTGTCATGGACAGCAGCCAATGAAGTGCAGGGGAACATCCTTTTGCTTTCTATTCTGTGTCAGAGCGAAGGTGTAATTGCACCAGCAGATGTATTATTCAAGATGAAAGCATGGCAAGGATGGATATAGCCTTAACCAAAGTGAAACAATAAAGCTCTGAAGGAAGAAGTCTGGCCTTTTTCTGTCTGCACCAGGAGCTAAAACCAACAAATGGGGTACTAAATTATCATCCCACAAGGTAGCAAAGAGCCTGCATCTGAATAAAGAAGCGTGGGGTTATTTTGGCAACAGGGTTCTAGTTATTCAAAATACTATTCAATATTCACAGTCCAAACTTCCTGTAAAAATGTTATTGTGAAAATAGGGTCACCACAATCTATTACAAAACAAAACGTATAACAGGTCCAATATACTGGCAGTTCAGTATCATACAACCAGGATTATTATTATAGAGATACCAAATTAGATTACAAAACACCATTAGGTGCAACAAGGTCAAAAAACGGACTAGTTAAAAGCAAAGACACGTTATACATTGCATTTTATTGGACAAAGGGATGTGTGCAGCTGCATCCCAATAAGAGACCATCCTAAGACCCTCAGAGACAATTGTGCTGCTGACAAAGTACCAAATAGCTGGAAGTGCCCTTACCCTCTCTGAACAGATGGGAGTAGATGAGCCACAGGAGCAGCAGGCAGCAGAGTGACGCACCTCCACCTGCGGAGAGCGTCTTCACTCCAGATTGCATCCTATACCTTCAGCCTTTTAGATTATCCAAACTTTGAACGCCCGTGCCGCTCAGATGTCAAGCAGATCAGCTGAAGAGTGGCTAATCCAGTGGCGTCTCCACAGCCTGTCGTCGGCATCCATTTTGAGGTTATAATGGGAGAGGGACTGATAGTAATCCCCCTTGCTTTTCAAATTCCCTCAGTGAGCCGCATATCCATCCAGGCTGCTCAGCACACACACGCGCACACACACACGCACACACACACACAATGTCACCAGATCTGGCCAAGTTTACGCAGCTGTGGTATCAGAAGCTGAAATTCACTGGCTGGCTCCTGCAAAAACTGGAAGTAGCAGGTGAAGAGGAGTGAGAAGCGGAAGCCCTCCGCAGTTTTGATCCTCACACGGAGATGCTGATGATGCTGGTAGTAAATTCAGCCGCTCAATATCCCCTGAAAGCCGCTGTCACCTGTTCCGCGCTCCGCACTGCGTGGGTTATTATTCCCAACCAACTTCTGCACCGAGCCCGGCTCTTTGTGACTCTACAGAGAAACGCGCAAGTTCACCCAGGCGGACATGACGAACATACCAATCAGGACGTAAACTTAACGCTACACTCCAGCGTCCATATGTGAACATATACACAGCAGCGCACGCAAAATGTCACGTCAAAACAACAGCGGCGGGTCCATGCGGCGCACTGCTGCTGGACAAAACACTGAGCGCGTCAATGCAGGCAGTGAAGTTGGCCACACTTGTCACCTGTGTGAGCCTGTGTGGGAGGCTCTGGGAAATTGTCAGTGATGTTGCCTTGCACCACGGGCTCGAAGAAAAGCTCCCCTCCTCGCCAAGTCAAGTGTTGGTTACAGATGAGTGTGTTAACTCAGGCTTATTCTGTCCCGCTCGGCTCCATTTGCATGCAGGCTACGCCGAAGAAGAGAATCCCCGCTTCAGTCCATGGAGGAAAACGCTGCTGCTGCTGCTACTGCACCCAGTGTTGCCTCGAGTTACAATGTTTCCATCTGCTCTCTCTCTCTTTTGCTCGCTCCCACACAGTGCCCTAATTCCTTCTGCAAAGTGAGAAAAAACTTTGAGCTCCCAGGCTATTCCCAAACTGTAGCTAGATGATGGTGATGATACTTATTCATGAACAATAAGAGGTCCTTCAGCCCACAGGGAGGCAGAAAGCGGCACCAGCTTCCCCCACATTTCGACATGTTACTTGTCTCCATGACCTTATGACCTCTTTCACAGATGGAAATGCCCTGCACGGCTACATGGTCTGAGGACTACAGTTAACATTTTGCACACTAGCATTTAGGGAAAATGTGCAAGGTTTTTTCCTTCAGAGGGCTGCCGGTGTAGTGTGTGCAGTGCCCCATAGCTCTTTAAAGCGTAAGTTACATTATTATATACTGGGTAATATCACATCAAGTCTCAAGTGTGCACAGACAGCTTCCCTGTGTGTGAGCTAAAGCCCTGCAGATGTCTACCTTCTAAAAGAGCACCATTTAAGACTCCCTTGCCACTGAAAACCATTACTATAACTCACCCCCTCACACACACATTCACCAGATTCAATGATCAGTAAAAGTGCACTTTATTAGCAGATGGAGAAGTCCCCCCTGTGTCCCGCTGTGCTTTCAGCCTGTCACTGGCTTTTATGATGACTACTGGCCTGGGCAAAGGCCTGTCATATCGTCACTGTAATAAATGAAAAATGGCTATGAAGACTATGCATTTGTTGAGTATTAAATGGATACTTTGCCAGTTTCCCAACTTTATACCACAGCAGGTCGTCTTATCTTTTCTGCATAACTGTAACCAGCTGCTGCAGGTTACTTTATTTAAACGATGTGGGCTTTGTTGATCATTGGCAGACTTTCTGGGGAAGACCTGGTCTGATCCGGAGAGACGGCATCCATCCCACTTGGGAAGGAGCAGCTCTCATTTCTAGAAATCTGGCCAAGTTTATTAGTGGACCAAATCCATGACAACCCAGAGTTGAGACCAGGAGGCAGAGTCGCAGTTTAACACACTTCTCTGCCCTTCTTTTTCAGCAGTTACCCACCCAAAACCCTACGCAGAGTCGCAGTCTAACACACTTCTCTGCTCCTCCATTTCAGGAGTTACTTAGTGAAAATCCTATAGTGACGGTGTCTGCCCCCCGACCATCGAAATTATTTAAAAAGGTAAACAGAAGAGGAGCTGTGCATAAAAACCTCATAAAAATTAAAACCACAAGAGCAATAGTGCAAACGAATAGGAGAGTTAAA
>NW_025743338.1:232-991 GCF_021292245.1 Micropterus dolomieu | reverse complement strand
GGTGACCCCATTGGACGGCGCCTCAGCTTGACAGAACTTATATTATATCGATATTCTCTCATGATTATTCTCCATGGATCATGTTCTGCTGCAGTGATTCCCACAAAACAAAAGGAGCAGCTCAGATTATTTAGTATTTTCCAGTAACGACGTAACGTAAGTGAAAATAAAGCCAAGATTGCAATGAAGCACCACAAAACAAAATTGGCTTCAACTCCTTTTATAATTGACTTTATTCATTAATAAAACAGCAAAGTAATCTTTTTGATTGCCGCTGTTTAATCAGCCTAGTATTGAGGATTTTGAATATGTTTGTTTCATGACAAGCTGTTGAAAAATTTGCGATCTTTTCCATGGAGAAACCAAATGCTGAAAGATTGTGGGTAGTTAGAACATCAGCAGGCTGGAACAAAGAGAAATAACTGGATTTGGTTTGGACTTGTCCATTTCTCCTGACTCTCCAGCTGATCATTGAGAGGTTCTGTGGTGAGCAATAGTGAACGTCTCGGGTTACGGATGTAACCCTGGTTCCCCGAGAAGGGGAACGAGACACTGCGTCGGTTACGACACTATGGGAACGCCTCTAGGCGAAGCAGGTCTGAACGTGAATGAAATCACTCCAATCCTATTGGCTTGTTGCTAGAACGGTAAGGTGTGACTGAATAACCGGAGGAGTATAAAGCACACCTGTACACACTCATCATTAGCTTAACTATGAAGCAGGCGCTTCAGGCGGGGAGAGAGGTGCGGCGGGGCGGA
>NW_025743338.1:0-169 GCF_021292245.1 Micropterus dolomieu | reverse complement strand
GGAACGAGACACTGCGTCGGTTACGACACTATGGGAACGCCTCTAGGCGAAGCAGGTCTGAACGTGAATGAAATCACTCCAATCCTATTGGCTTGTTGCTAGAACGGTAAGGTGTGACTGAATAACCGGAGGAGTATAAAGCACACCTGTACACACTCATCATTAGCTT
>NW_025743337.1:0-4619 GCF_021292245.1 Micropterus dolomieu | reverse complement strand
TGAAAATCCTCAAATAAACTATTGCTCTGTAGAAAGTCACACAGCTGTTTAGCAACTGCTTTCTCCAGGACCTTAGAGAGAAATGGAAGGTTAGATATTGGTCTATAGTTGGCTAAAACATCTGGATCAAGTTTGGGCTTTTTCAGAAGAGGTTTAATTACAGCTACTTTAAAGTACTGTGGTACATAGCCTGTTGATAAAGATAGATTGATCATATCTAGTATAGAGGTGCTGACTAAGGGTAAAACTTCTTTAAGCAACCTAGTCAGGATGGGGTCTAAGAGGCAGGTTGATGGTTTAGATGAAGAAATTATTGAAGTTAGTTGGTAAAGGTTGAGGGAGGCAAAACAGTCTAAACATATATCTGGTTCTACAGCTGTTTCTAAGGTTCCTGAGTTTAGAGATAAGTTGGTGCCAGTCGAGGGCAGGTCTTGGTGAATTTTGTTTCTAATAGTTAGAATTTTATCATTAAAGAAGCTCATGAAGTCGTAACTACTGAGAGCTATGGGAATATTTTGCTCAATAGAGCTGTGACTCTCTGTCAGCCTGGCTACAGCGCTGAAAAGAAACCTGGGGTTGTTCCTATTTTCCTCTATTAATAACGAGTAGTACGCTGCTCTGGCATTACGGAGGGCCTTCCTATAAGTTTTAAGACTATCTTGCCAAATTAAACAAGAGGTTTCCAGTTTGGTGGAACGCCAATTTTTCTCAAGTTTCCGCGATATTTGCTTTAATTTGCGAGTTTCAGTATTATACCATGGAGCTAACCGTCTTTGTTTTAGTATTTTCTTTTTTAGAGGGGCTACAGAGTCGATTGTCATTTGCAGCGAGCCTGCAGCACTATCAACAAGATGATCGATTTGGGAGGGACTGAAATTAGTTACTTTGTGACTTGATAATGAATTTAGAGCTGATGGAATCGCATCCTTAAATTTAGCTACAGCACTATCAGACAGACATCTTGTATAGAAATTTTGCCCAATGGCGTGTAGTTCAGCAATACAAACTCAAAAGTTATCAAACAGTGGTCAGATAAAGAGGGATTCTGTGGGAACACTATTAAATGTTCAATTTCAATACCATATAACAGAACAAGGTCGAGGGTGTAGTTAAAACAGTGAGTCGGTTCATGAACACTCTGAGAGAAGCCAATGGAATCTAACAGAGAGATAAACGCAGTACTAAAGCTGTCATTCTCAACGTCCACGTGAATATTAAAATCCCCTACAATAATAACTGTCCATTTTAAGGACTAAAGTTGACAAAAACTCTGCAAATTCAGATAAGAATTCAGAGTACGGGCCAGGTGCTCTGTACACTATAACGAAAAGAATTGGTTGCAGTGATTTCCAACTTGGGTGTGAAAGACTAAGAACAAGGCTTTCAAATGAGTTATAGTTTAGTTTAGGTTTAGAGCTGATTAGTAGGCTAGAGTCGAAGATAGCTGTAACTCCACCTCCTCGGCCTGTGCCTCGAGGAATGTGAGTATTAATATGACTGTACTAAGTACTGAGAGCTGTACACAAAGAAACATTTAAGAGCAGATCTTTTTTGAGGGGCACTGTCTTACCATACGGCTCACATCACATCCGTAATCTGCACTCTGCGCATGCGTTGGCGTCTGTAGCTACCTGTCGGAAGCTCTGTCTTAAACCGGACTCTTATCCAGTTTTAATCCACACTTTTTTGTTACATTTTTTATATCCTTTTTATTTAACTTAAGTTTTACGTGGGTTAAGAATTTTAGTCATCCGACATGGATTTTAAGCTAGATGACCGTAAAAACGCTATCAACGCTACCACAACAAAGCTCCGGCGGCTATCAAGATACAGTAACTCCGCCCCATGAGGACTGCACACTCCTTAAGAAAGCGAACAAAAAGATTGCTGACCTTATGGAAGACATTCGACGACTTTCAGAGGAACTCAAAGAGAAAGATTCCCTGCTGACTGGCTTTATTGATGTGGCTTCAGTACAAGCCAAACAGATTGTTTCTCTTAGCGCAACTGCTAACATCCAGGACACCGTGTTATGGGACCCCTCTGGCCTTCCCAGGCTTTCCTCCTGCTCGACTCCAAAGCATCAGTCAACCTGGGCTGAAGTGGTGGTTCATGGCTGCAAGAGAGGCTCGGATGGGGCTGCCTCTCCTCCGCACATCGGCCTCTCCAACCGCTATGCAGCCCTGTCTGACGACACTCCGTTCCATCCAGCGGATGCACCTGCGGCTTTGAGTCTCCCTGATATGGCTACATCTCCTTCACCGGGTACATCTCCTGCACAGGCGGCAAACAGTGATAGACTGGGCCGCCGGTTTGCCGCTGGGCCTGATCGGCGGCCGTCATCCCGGTCAAAAACCTCTGCTTCCCGACGTAGGATCCTGTAGGAGACTGTGCTCAGACGCTCCGGAGGCCGTCTCTACCCTGCACCGTCGGGTAGCCCTTCTCTCAGGTCTGTTACTGCTACTCCAACACAACACTCGGCAGCTCACACACTCCATCCTTAGTCCGCACGCAGTGTTGAAGCAGATTCTGCTCAGTCCTGCTCTGGAACCCCACAACCGGCATCTCCTCGTCCTCTTTTCTTTCCAACCACACTAATAATTGGTGACTCCATAACCAGAAACATCCGTTTCTTTAACGCTACCACTCACTGCTTCCCCGGTGCCACCACGGCTGACATTTTAAATAAACTCCAGGACCTAATGCCATCGCTCCCGTCCTCCATCAAATGTCACAGCTCTTCAGCAGTCTGAGCTGACAAAATCAAATTTTAACCGTCTTTTAACTTTTTAAAGCAGTGTGGAAAGTCCGTTTTTATCTCTGGTCCCATTTCCACATTTGGTTGCGGTGCTGGCCGCTTCAGTAGACTCCTTGGCCTCCACGACTGGCTCCAGTCCGCCTGCAGGGCTCACCGTGTGTGTTATGTGGATAATTTTAATATTTTCTGGCAAAGAATGTCTCTTTTTAAGACAGACGGACTTCACCCAAACAAATGGGGCTCAAAAATATTAGCTGCGCACATACAGCATGTGGTGCGGTCCACACATGACTTACGTGAATGACTAATCATTCTCCAGTCTCCACCTGCTGGCATGTAAAGCCGTCTGCTCCCAGCACTGTTCCAAAGATTTCTATTCCCATCATCATCACGCATAGACCAGTAAACCGAAATGTGCACATCCCACACAGAAATCATAGTAATTTTATAAGGATTAGGACAACTGCACCAACTCCAGCACCCAGAACAAACTCATTTAAAATGGCTTTCTTCAATGTGAGATCTCTGTCAAGTAAGACTTTTATCTTAAATGATTTTATGTTTTTAACTGAATCATGGTTGCAAATGAATGACTATAGCCAGCTAGCTGAACTGTGTCTGCCTCAATATGATTGTTGTAGTCCACCGAGGGTCAGTGGTCGTGGTGGTGGGTTAGTGAGCGTGTATAGGAAAAATTTAAAATGTCATCAAGTACGTTATGATGAATTTAACTCCTTTGAAGTTCTCACTCTTAAAGTTGGAGGGCTGCAACCTATCATATTTGTTATAATTTATCGCCCCCCAAAACTGCCTGGAGGATTTTTATCAGAACTTCCTGAATTTTTATTTACTCTAGTTTTAAATTATGACAGAATTGTTCTTTGTGTTTTAATATTCATGTTGATGACCCCACCAATGTTAATGCAACTGACTTTTTAAATATGGCCACTTCTTTTAACTTCAAACAACATGTGAAAGGGCAAACACATAACAGAGCGCAGATGGAAAAAATCCAGTCTCCAAGTCCATTACCTCAGTCTGAAGGATTTATTAATTAAATACAATAACATGGTTAAGGATGCGAGAACACACTATTTTTCTGAACTCATTACTACACATAAACACAATCCCAGGTTTCTGTTTAAGACTGTGGATCAGCTGGTAAACCCAACCCCTCCTTGTGCCTCAGCTGGAAGTAATGACTGTGAATTGTTTATCTTATTTTACCAATAAGGTGGTGTCAATCAGAGCCTCTATTACCCCCGCGGCCTCTTACTCAGAGGTTCCTCACCAGCAATAAGAGAGTTTTAACCAGTTTTATCCCATCGACTTGTCTGAGCTTTTAAAAACAGTATCACAAATGAGAGTGTCCTCCAGCCCACTTGATGTAATACCTACAAAATTTTTACTGAAAGTAATGGATTCTGTTGGGCCCCATTTGATCTCTGTTTATAACAGCTCCCTATCTACTGGTTGTGTCCCTGATTATTTTAAAACGGCTTGCGTGAACCCACTTTTAAAGAAACCTGGTTTAGATCCCTCCCTCCCACATAATTTTAGACCAATTTCAAAACTGCCTTTTATTGTAAAGATTCTAGAAAGAATTGTGTCCAAACAGCTGCTCACTGTACTGGAAAATAACAAAATATTTGAAAAGTTTCAATCGGGTTTCAGGAAGTACCACAGCACTGAGACTGCCCTGCTTAAAGTCACCAATGACCTTTTAATGTCTGCTGATGAAGGCATGTGCTCAGTCCTGGTATTCCTGGACCTTAGCACTGCTTTTGACACCATTGATCACAACATCATGTTAGACAGACTGAGGCACTGGGTGGGGATCTCTGGTACTGCCCTAGAATGG
>NW_025743336.1:711-1111 GCF_021292245.1 Micropterus dolomieu | reverse complement strand
CAGTTACCAAAACTTTAGAACAACTATGAGATTGAACAGCAGTCACTAAAAGATGGAAAGAACTGTGAGTGCTTAGGCAAAATTACTGTAAAGAATAAATGTTTAGCGAACAGTTGGCCGCTGTAATCAAACAAATGTAACTGTTATTTAGCGAGAGCAGCGCAACATGGTACCAACACACAAGCACCGGAAACGGAAATGAGTCGACACGCTTACCGCAATACGTCAGCAATCAGCATTCGATGTAGCGTTTTATTTAAAAATTGGAGTATTTAGGGCCCGAGCACGACCGTGTGAGGTCCCCATTGAATTTGCTAAGATTATATATATATATATATATATATATATATATATATATATATATATATATATATATATATATATATATATATTTTTTTTT
>NW_025743336.1:0-604 GCF_021292245.1 Micropterus dolomieu | reverse complement strand
CCCTATTGAATTTGCTCGGATTATTAGGGCCCGAGCACGACCGTGCGAGGTCCCTATTGAATTTGCTCGGATTATTAGGGCCCGAGCACGACCGTGCGAGGTCCCTATTGAAATTGCTCGGATTATATATATATTTTTTTTTCTGCAAAGTAGGCCCAAATGACATGGCCTAAACATACTCGAAAACTCACCAAAATTTGCAAACATGTCAGAACCGGTGAAAAATTTCGTATTCTACAAGTTTCGCACATGGGCGTGGCAAAATGACTCGCTAGCGCCACCTAGAAAATTGGAAATGATTAGCCCCTCGTTCACGTTCAACCTACATGTACGAAATTTTCTGGTGACATGTATCGTATCAAGACGCACAAAAAAGCCTCAAGAACCCATAGCCTAAAGTCAACAGGAAGTCGGCCATTTTGAATTTTATGGCCATTTTTGGATGATTTACATACTTCGTACTTTAACGAACTCCTCCTAGGGATTTAGTCGGATCGACGTCAAATTTCTGCTGTGCCTTCTAAAGGCATTGACGATGAAAAGTTGTGCTATTTGCGAGTTTTCGTCAATGGGCGTGTCCGTGGCGTTGATGATTCGCAATGAA